>NC_142013.1:82198237-82500319 GCF_049901735.1 Notechis scutatus | reverse complement strand
CCATGCTACTCACCTGGCTTGGCATTCTCTTCTCCTTCCCATCAGTGCAGATTCCATGGCCACTCCGCCTTCTCAATTTTTATTCACTTGGTTTTTATATGTTGTTTTTTCACTGATTGTGAGAGAGGTTTTTCCACTTGGGGAATGTTTCCTAAAAGGTCTTTTTCAAAGACTCTTCTGAAAATCTCTTGGTTTCGAAAAGCATGATGATATTTTCTTTCTGTGCTTTACCAACAGAAGGCTTCCTTATCACCTCTAGATTTTGAAAAGTGAAGGAAAGATACATATAAATACTGCCAGTATTTCAACAGACGTCTCTATTTAAAATGTTTGAAGAAAGGAGGAGGGAAATCCTGTCATTCATGGTAAAAGTAGGGGAAAGGCTACCTTTAATATTTTCCTCCTCCTTTCTTTTCATATTGTTGCCAAAATAACTTAAAACAAATATGCACTTCACTCACTTGGTCATAGATGAAAAAAATTAATCAGCAATTAACTTTTGATTCAAGTATTTTCCATAGTTCAGTGGTTTTCCTTTTTATAGGCAGTACAGATATGTAGACTTTATTTACCTAAAATGGAGACTGTGAAGGAAAGAATTGCATAGGGCTACAACATAGGACTACTGAACCTATGTTGAAAAAAATATAGTCATACTCTGAATGGCAGCAAAATATTAGGGTACTCTAACTCTTTGCAGTCTAGTGGTCATGCAGGTTTTTGCAATCTGTTAATGATAGCCCACTAATTATGGTATAAATGGCCAGAAAACTCATACACACATCTTATTTTGTGATAGTAATCCTGTAAATCAACACAATATAATTGCACAAATTGAATGCTTGAATGAATGTGGGGAAATGTTTTTTAATACTCCAGATATTTTTTGATTTCACAATTTGTCCCTCATAATTTGCCATATTTTTATAATAAATATTTCCCTTTTACTATTACCATCCCAACAATGACCAAGTAGTTAAAAGAAGTATTATTTGTTGAAATAAGTTTTGAAGATAGCTACCTGATTTTATATTGGCATCTTTCCTTCTTCCAGGGAAAAGCTAGAGGTATTTTACATTGAGTTTAGTTATAACAGAATTATTTGCTTTCCTTATTTCAGAGAGTAAGATGAACTGGAAGTAGATGGTTTGGAAAAAGAAAATTTTCAAATTAAGTTGTCTCTGTCATATCTGGAAGCTTCTCTGTTTTCCTTTTAAAATCCAATTAGTTGTACTGGTGGTTACAATCATGGTCCTAAATCAGTCCCACGAGAACTATTGCATCAGTTAAGAACAGAAAGCAATTACCACTACAAGTGGTTTTTTAAAAAGAAGGCTTGAGATTAATGATAGCTTTTCTCTTAGAAGGGAAATAAAAAAGTAGATGTAGGTTTCTATGCTAAGGTGAACGTTCTGAAATTCACTAGCATCTCTAAGAGAATTCCAGTGGAAGTTTGTCCTCATATATCTAAGAGCCAGGCATGGGGTTTTATTTCAAAGCATGGATGTTCAAAAGGAGAGGCAAAAGAGAGAAAAAAGGTTCATTGTAATGTCATAACTCAACCTGTTTTTGTACCTGTGTCATGACATCACACATATGTGTAACAGAAGAACTCATGTGCTGAAGCCATTTAGTGGCTGCCTCTACTTAAAAGATATAGATAGATAGATAGATAGATAGATAGATAGATAGATAGATAGATAGATAGATAGATAGATCTTTGGTTATTCGGGTTTTTCCCCGCGTAAGAATGGAAGTATCTAGGCAACGTTTCGATGAAGTCTCATTCATCATCTTCAGGCTTGTGTCTTCAGCTCTGTGCTTCTCAGAGTGATGTGAGCTTGCAGCTGCTTCTTCCTTTTAACTGCTAGTGGGGGTGTGGCTTCATTGGGGGGGGCTTGGCTGTGTTCTGATTGAATGGGGGTGTGTTCTCATTGGTTGGGGGTTTGGCTGTGTTCTGATTGGTTGAGGGGTTGGCCGTGTTCTGATTGGCTGGAGGCGTGTTCTGTTCAGGTGGGGCTTGGTTGTGCTCAGGTTAGTCTTAGTTGCTGGGGGATTTGTGTGTATAAACTATATGATAACATTATTTTTATTAAGCAGGAATTATGCCTACAATTATTGACAAATCACAATATTGCACAACATTCATTTTTATATAAAGCCAATAATACTATGCAGCTCACCAAACATGAAACAATTAAAATACAATATATAATTTATATATTTATTTGTTTAATGAGGACTGGTGCCTTATTTTCTATATTTTATATTTCTGTGGATATGTTTAATTAAAAGGAGTGCTTGGGATATTTTTTCCGGTATCTATTTAAGGCCACGGACGGTCTTATTCTACAGTTACAGAATGAGCACAACAATATCAGCTATATTAGCTTTCAAATTAAATCATTCTTGATTACAGTCAAAGATCAGCTCAACTATATTAGTTTTGTTCCTATTTATTCTTTCATATGTATGCTGCTGAATACTGCAGCTCTTAGTGGTTTATAATAGTAACAAGGAAATACAACTAAAACCATAAACAAAGCAACTGCAATAAAAATAATCCTAAAAACCCGGGTCTACCAAATTTGCACTGGCTAGCATGTTTTTTCAAATCCCCTGTGGAAAACGCTGTTTCAACCAATTTGTGAAGAGATGCCACAGTTGGTGACAGATTGTTCACTAGAAACAGACTGTTCCATCAAGAGCAGGATACCACCAAAATGATCAATAGGCTTCAATGGAACCTCTCTCTTACCTTCTGGAAATGATCTTCATCCTCAGCTCGCATACTGCACGGGTCAATTCGACCTGAAGGTTGTAGTTCTTCAAATCCATTGGAAACAAGCTGTGTAGGATTATACCTTGCACTGCCATTATGTGTCCCTCTGTCCTTTTTTCCTCTTTTTTTAATAGATTTAGTTTCATTAGCTTAAAAAGGAATTTCCCGCCATGCAGGATTATACAGACACATAGCTAATCTTAACAATCTAAGGATTGTTAAAATAATTAGATTTATACTTCTTAAAATCATAACTTTTGCACTTTGGGCAAGAAGATCTAAACTCTAAAGCAACATCATTTTTACTTGGGCTAAAGGGAGACAATTAAGACCTCCCCACCTAGACAGATTAGGGTGTGTCAGATAATTTAGCCAGACTGATGGCAGTTCATCATTGTTATTTGTTTGCTGTGGAAAATTTAAAACTCATTGACGCTACCAATGAGTTTTAAATTTCCCTTCTTCCCATCTCACAATAACAGGCAACTAACTGGAAAACAAAAGGCCCAAATAGGATTTTGGAGATTCTGCTTTATGGGAAGAATTTGAAACTAATATTATTCTAAAGATACTTCTTTTCAGTTTCATCATGAAACCTGACTAAGGTTGTACATGCTAGCTCAAAGCCTTTCTCAGTTTCCTTCTTTTCTGGGTGGGATCCAGTTAGTCTCACTGTCTTAGACTAGAAAGTAATTACTCTGAAGTTCCCTGCTCAGTTAGCAAGGTAAGGCCTCAAAACTCAAAGCTTATTGCAAGGTGTTTGCCATTTAGTAATCATAAATATTTGTGTATGCATAACAATGCCCTTTCCTAAGTGTTCACTCTGGGGCTTCCCTATTATTATTTCTAGATGGGTCAGGTAGGTTCTCATACAAAGGAGGATTATTTTCTCAGAGGTGGTAACTACTTTAATACACTGCAAAGGTGGATATTACAGAATGAAAATGAGCAGCTCTTACGTTTTCTCTTGAGTGTGAGCATTACTCCTGAATTTCTAACTTTGGTTTTGGCCTTAGATCAACACTGACTGCTCTTTAGAAAGCCAGATCCTGAAGATGAAACTCAAATACTTTGGCCACCTAATGAGAAGGAAGGACTCACTGGAGAAGAGCCTAATGCTGGGAACGGTTGAGGGCAAAAGAAGAAGGGGACGGCAGACAATAAGGTGGCTGGATGGAGTCACTGAAGCAGTCGGTATGAGCCTTAAATGGACTCTGGGGCATGGTAGAGGACAGGAAGGCCTGGAGGAACGTTGCCCATGGGGTCGCGATGGGTCGGACACGACTTCACAACTAACAACAACAAAAACCTTTCTGAACAAATCAATATCATCCGTTAACTAAATTAAAAAACATATTATCTGCATGAAGTTTTAATTATTAGAACCTTTCCAGAATTCCAATTCTATTGGATAGATATTATTTGATATGTTCTTTTATGCTTGCACTTGTGCATTACCTCAGTTTTATAGAACTTAGAAGATAACTCCAATTTTTTTGGAGGGATTCGCCATTACTTTTCCAAATAAGCAAAATACTTGATCTCTGATATCATGGATGTTGCTAGCAAATCAGAAAACTGTTTGACAGCTAAATCCACCTTCTGAATGACTCTGTAGTACAAAGATAAAGATGCTAACTAGTGTAGTTAACCCATCATATATAAGGGAAGAGGTACTTTTGGAAAACAAAATATGATTTTTATACATACTTCTCAGGATAAGGCCAGTGCTTTAGACAGCAGTGTCATCCTTATCAGATTCATAGATCATTATTTTTTGCACAGAAACAACACCCCAAAGGTCCTTAATGTATCAGATAACTTGTTGATAAAAATGAACTAGCAATTAATATGTTTCATATTAACATCCAGCATCCTTTCAGGAAAAAGAAAATATTTGGTGTTTTTTAAAAAAACAAAAAGATTGTATACTTCCCTCTTCAAATACATTAAATAAGAATCAAAGTAATTGTCATCATACTGATTAACTGTCCCATATTATTCATCTCTAAATACTGCAAATGCATTGCCTACAGCAATCTGCTTTATCCATTATCCTATAATATATTGGACTATACCCCTACTATCTCGAGTCTTTGGTAGCTGGAAAATCCTGGAACTTTAGTCTCAATACACCTTGTAGGCACCAGGTTGCCACAACTTATACAACAGATGTGCTTGTTCCTCAACTCAGTGACTCCAAAATGATGACATTTGTATTGTGATATATTTATATTGCAATGTTGCATATAAAGTTATTTGGCACTTTTCTTTCTTTACACACAGACACAAACAAACATGGGTACCCACGACTTAGAGGTGCAAAGGTGGACTATGAGCCTTAAGCAGTCAACTGGCCATTTTTTGCAGCTTTTATTTGGGCCCAAATAATATGATCAATTTTAATTTTGTTAGTGAGAGTTTAAGAAGCAATACATTCACTTTGAAATACCCTGAAGATTCCAAATCGGAGCCCTGGCCCTATTTGTTTTGGATCAGTTTTGAAAGCTGTTCAAAGCTAGTAATCTAATCTCATGACGGCAAACCTATGGCATGCGTGCTAGAAGTGGCATGCAGAGCCATCTTCACTGGCACGCAAGTTGTTGCCCTGAAGCAGGTCCAAAGCGCATGCCCGCCCGCCGCCCGCCCGCCAGCTGATTGTCAGGTAACTTCTGCGCAGGGGCGGGGGGCATCCAGGACATGCACGCACATGCGCAAAAAGGCGTGGGTGCATGGGGTCATGCGTGCATGTGCAGAAATGTAGAGACATGCAGCATGCACACGGGGTCATGCACGCATGTGCAGGTGGCATGGATGTTGGCACACGTGTGCACTTTTGGCACATGAGGAAGGAAAGGTTAGCCATCACTGAACTAACCCTAATTCTCTCCCCTTGCTATCCAGTGCAAATTCCCCTAATTCGCAAAATTCGCAAAAACAAAAATCACTCAGCAATGCAAATGTATATTTATTTTCCACGTAAGCCATATCTTTATTCCATTTAGTTCATTGCTTAATGTGCTATTTCTCTACTGCTGCTTTTTCCACTGCAGTAGATGGTAGATTGATACCTGGATCACTATAATTGACATCCGTTTCAACAGCAATAAAACAAATGTGGAGCATTTGGACAGTGTTAGAAAATCCAAGTTTAGCCAGCCATAAAACACCATTTACGTTCAACCTGAGCAAGTACATAATCTACCACAGATCTTCCATGGCAGATAAAAGATTATTAAATGTGCTATAGTCTTCAATGAAACCTCATTTCATTTTCTTTGATATCTTCCCATTTCTGTGGAGTATGAACAGAAAAAGAGCACATGGGGCACAAGAGAAAGCTCAGGAAGTTGCAGTTCATTAAAGGGCATTTGGGACACTCTAATAAGCATGGATTTCCTTGTAGGTCCATAAGTCTTATGCCTAAATGTTTTGGACTGAGATGTTAGCCATGAAAAAAAATAAAGGATTTTAAGATATGTAATATAATAATGGGAAGATCATGAGCCACGGTGGTGTAATGGTTAGAGTGCAGTACTGCAGGGTACTTCTGCTGATTGCCGGCTGCCTGCAATTTGACAGATCAAATCTCATCAGGCTCAAGACTGACTCAGCCTTCCATTGTTCTGAGGTGGATAAAATGAGGACCCAAATTGTTGGGGGCAATATGCTGACTCTGTAAACCGTTTAGATAGGGTTTTAAAGCGCTGTAAAGCGGTATATAAATCTTACCGCTATTGCTATTTAGCGAGTGACACCATGTAGCCAATATTGTCTGCTCTTGGAAGCTTAGCAAGATTGACCTGTTTAGTACTTGATTAGAAAACTTGGGAATTCTAGCTGTTGACTGGGAAACTAAAAAAAAAAATCTAAAAGATAATAGCAAATCATGTCCACAACTATGTCAACGAAACTGCACAAAAACAATCACCAGGAATATCTTTGCCAATTTACTGTTTATAATCTGTGCATGAAGCTCCAGGCACCAGAGCTTTCACCAAAAAAAAAGTGTCTTAGTTTTTCTTGTGTGACTATATACAAGAAAAGACTTGCATGCAATGCTCCACCCAGTAGTTCAGTCAGAAGAAAAGCTGTTTGAACCTAGTGGGTGCTTAACTTTTTAAATGTTGTTAACAAATCATTTATTATTATTAAACAATTTACAGCTTCTGACTCTACATTGTCCTATATCCTCCTACTCAGTAGGTTGACTCTATCGTGGAGTTTCTATTAATTATGATTTCCAGCTGCCTTTATTTGTCAGTTTAAAGTAACCGACACTCAGAAATAGGCTCAACCAGCAGGGTACCACTTTATCATTGCTCAGCTTACAGGATGGAAGCCATTATTGTATTAGTTTCCAGTATTTATTATTATTAGATTAACATAGGCATAATTGAGTCATATGTAAGTTTTTCACAACTCCGTACATATTGGTGTGGAAGAGTTAAATACAGGCTGTAATTTCAATCCCTGAAGCATTCTTAACTTTGCCTAAATTTTCCTACACATGTAACTTTTAGGTAGACATAAGGAAAGGACAAGTGGGGGAAGAAAATCTGAAGATATAAACTGAATGTCTGCCCTTTAAACAAATTGTATAAAATGAAGTACTTGAAGGTGGATCCAGTTGAAGTTCTATCTATCTCTGTGTCTCGTTGCCTCAACTCTGACAAGAATTAAATTGTAAGGGCAAGTCTTCACACAAACTGTTGTGTATGTACTGATGACAGTTATGTTGGTGGTGATGGGGATGATGTCAGAGTTTTCAAAAGCACCTCAGACAAGACATCCATGTTAGTGTCAATAGAGTTCAATATGAATTGTGCTCTTAAAGTCTATTAAAATCTTTTGGAAATTCCAGTGAAGGAAGTGGGTAGGACATGAGTATTTCTTTTATTTCATTTAGCAAATGCCTGAAAGTTTAATTTTGTATGCCTTCAGGGTGCTGGCACGCGAGTGCGAATGCACGAGTGTGCAAACAATTATCAGCACGGTAGCCGAAAAAGATTTGCCACCACTGATCTATAGTAAAGAAACAAGCAATCAAGAAATACGAGAGGGGCTGGTTTGTCGCCTGGTTTAAACGGCATTTTTAATGAAAGAAAGTAGTCTGTAAAACAACTTGGGGGAAAAAGACAAGACAGAACACCAGAACGGCGCCGCCTGGCATGAAGCCTCTTTGCAGCCGACCCTGAGCGAGCGGTCCGGGAATCCCATCTTGAGCGGGCTTCCTTTGTTGGGTAAGGCGATCGAGCGATCGGCTGGGATCTAGCGGGCGGCCTGGCGAGCGCTGCGCTTGAGAGCCTCTGCAGCCCCGAGACGCTCCGAAAACTTTCTTCGCCGAGGCTTTCTTGGAGAAGTCCCATTTTCCGGTTGCTAAAGGCAGAGGACAGAGCTTCCATTTGCGGGGCCACCTGAAAAGCCGATCTGACCCGTGTGGGGAGGAAAAGCGAGGGGTTCCCAGCGAGGGGATTTTGCATTTCTTGGACCTCCGAGTTCTTTGCTGCTTCTCCCCGGAAGGAGGCGATTTCTTCGGGCGCTGAGCCCGTCCGCGGCGCGGAAAGGAAACAGCCCCAGAGGGGAAAGTGAAAGTGCCGGGAAACGATCGGAAGGGCCGGCAGAATCATCTCCCCAAGAGAAAGTGAGGACTGCAGGCGCGATCTCTGCTTGGCACCCTCGGGACTCAGACTCGAATAGAACTAGTTTAGAGTAAATGTTTGGCGGATTGCTGGCCTTTCAAAAGATACAAAGATTCGTTCGTGGCACAAAGCGAGCATTCTCACGACCGCGAAGAGCGCTAACAAACAGCCCGGAGGCGCAAAGGCAAGCGGGCGAGGGCCATCTCATTCATCAAGGGAAAACAAAAACAAATAGTTTCCTGTGAGCTGTTCAATCTTTCCTTCACTCAGATAAAAACCCTTGGATCATTGTGTTACAACTTCCTGTTTACAGAGTAATAGCGATCTGCTTTTCAAACAGCGATAAATTCCTCCCATTCAGCTGCCAGTTAAACAATTAACCCGTTCCTTGCAGACTCTTAATACTACCTCATTACCTCAAATCTTACAACTTTTCTACCTCATCACCTATATCAACGATTAGATAATCAATTTCTATAAAATATTTTATTAATGGTTTAACTGATTTATTGTTTTTAATTGATTAGTGTGATTAGAGTGTTTAGTGCAAATAGTGTGATTACTGACTAGTTTAAAAGATCAAAATTCATGTAATTTAATTGAATAGCAAAATCATTGATCTAGTGAATTTAAATGAACAGTGTGGTTAATGATTAGTGTAATTAATTGATTAATGATTAGAGTAATTAACTATTCAGGCTGATTGTTGCTCAGGAATATTATCTGACTTGAGAGATTACTGCAATTGATTGTTTGATATAATATTGGCTATATAGATTACCCAAAATTGTTCCTCTAATTAATTCAATCAACGTACTATTTTAACAATCCTACCATGCCAAAAAAGAAAATCCTACGCCAAACCACAACCTAAAGAGAAGATGATCCCCACCAATGAACCACAAGACTCCTGCACATGCCTTAAATGCTACAAAAATCTAAAGGATAATGAAAACTCCATCAAATGTTCTCTGTGTAAAAAAATACACTCATCATGACTGCTTGGGATTACCTGAGCAGATGATTCAATACCTAAAATCATCCAATGAGTTTCCACATATCTGCAAATCATGCAGACCCAAACTGGATCTGTCTGAAAGAGTTGATACCATTGAAACCATTGAAACATCCCCTACCATCGAAACCATTACAACATCCCTCAACATCATAGTAGCATCCCTGGGACGCCGTAAAAGAAAGAATATCCAACCTTGAAAAAAAGGACACAACGCAAAAACCTGAACATCCAATAGCTATAAACCACATCTCTACCAATCAACCACAATCCAATCCACAACCCAATCCACAAATAAACACAACCCAGACAAATATTGATATCCCAATTCTCATCAGAGAAGCCGTTGAGCATGAACGGAAACGCCCAAACGCCATCTTATTTGGTCTAGAAGACATCAATGTCAATGATGACATCACAACTGTCCGAAACATCATCAGAAATTATCAAGCATCAACCATCTCCGCTGATGAAATACTTGACATTTCCGCATTGACCGAGAGCTCAAAAATAGAGATGGCTCTGTGGCCCCACGCTTGTGCAGGGTCATTTGCAAAATGAATCAAGCAAACGTAAATTCATTTATACTATAAACTCACTCGCCAAAACCAACACCATCCATAAGAACCTCCGTGCCGCCTGACCTAACCATACAGCAACGTGCCCGCTCCCGTGCACTCCGCATCGAACTCAAAAACCGTCTAGACAATGGAGAGAAGGACCTGTACATTGACTACCATGCTGACTGTATCAAAAGTAAACCACTCAACCCAATACTCAGCTTTTACCCTCAACCACAACCCTACCTCAACCCATCCACCATCACCCAAGACTAGGCACGCACGCCCCAACTACCTCAATTCCAACTACTGCCGGCCTTAAATGCAAACTACTCAATGCAAGAAGCCTCGTGAATAAAATACCTGAATTTCTCTTCCTCCTAAATATGGCTAACTTGACATTATATTTGTCTGTGAAACATGGCTCAATGCATCTCTCCCCGACTCCATTACCACAGTAAGAGACTATCATGTTTACAGATCAGATCGTGAAAATCGCCGAGGAGGTGGAGTTGCTATATTCTATAAAAATCCTTACATCTAAAAATATCCAAGTTACCCAGGAGTTTGCCCTTCCTGAAACCATCATCTGTGAACTATCCTCAAATATCACAATTCGATTCTTACTATGTTACAGAGCACCTGATTATGACATCGAACATGTAAACAAGCTAAATACATTACTAACATGGGCTGCATCCTGCCCATACCCTTTTATCCTTCTTGGTGATTTCAATCTACCTCATATTAACTGGACCCTAAATGATTGTACAACTGAAATCATACACACAACCTTCTACAATGCTATTACAAATCTGGGACTGGAACAACTAGTAACCAACAACACTAGACTAAACAACTGCCTCGATCTCATCTTCTGCAACAGTTTGAACCTAATCTACGGAATACAATCTAAAGAACCCTTTTCCAGTAGTGACCACAATATGATCGACTTTTGTCTCAACATACATCCACACAAAAATCACCACAATGATGTAATCCCCTATTGTAACTTCAAAAAGGCAACTATGATCTTATAGACAATCGATCTCTCATCCCTTGATTGGCAATCTCTATTCACTGGATGCAATACCGTTGAAGACCATTATAACATATTTTTACTTGAAGTCAAAAGAGTCATCAAACTATATGTACCAACAACAACTCCCAAAACAAAACAAAAAGCAGATTACCCATATCAATAAGGAAACTTCAATCCAAAAAGAGATCACTCTGAGCGGAAAAACAAATCTGGTCACGTTGCTACAATTTCAAAAACCGATACAAAAATCTATGCCACCAGATAAAGACCAATGCACCAATTATCACATTATACAAGAGGAAAACCTTCTAAGCACCAATTCCACCGCGCTTTTTACAATTTTGTAAACAACAAACTAAAAGACTCAAGGTCCATCCCTCCCTTGATAGGACCTGATGGTAAAGACTGCAACGACGACACCATTAAAGCCAACATCTTTAACACATTCTTCGGCTCAGTATTTGTAAACAGCAATGGATCATGCCCAATATTTCCTAGCGTACCACAGATAACAACAATGATCTAATACATATCGATTTCACAGAAGACAATGTTGAAAAAGCAATACGCAACCTAAAACCATCTCTATCTATTGGACCGGATGGAATATGTGCCTACTTCTTAAGAAAGCTATCCACTGCCATAGCCAAACCTCTAAGCATAATCTTTGAAAAATCTTTCAGAACCAGCTCCTTGCCTAACCTATGGTCACAAGCCACAGTCATCCCCATCTTCAAAAAGGGAGACCCAAGCCTAGTTGAAAATTACAGGCCAATCTCCTTATGCTGCGTCACCTGTAAAGTCATGGAATCAATTATTAACCAATCCATCATCCTTCACTTAGAGACAAATAACCTACTCTCCAATAAACAATTTGCTTTCAGAAAAACTATCCTGTAATCTGCAACTCTTACACTGCAAAAACATATGGACGACACAACTCGACCAGGGCAAAACAATAGACGCAATCTACATAGACTTCTGTAAAGCCTTTGATTCAGTGGTACACGACAAACTACTCCTAAAAATAAAATCCTATGGTATCTCTGGACAACTGAATAACTGGATAGAAGCATTCCTGTCAAACAGACAACAAATGGTCAAAATCGGGAGCGCCCTATCAAATCCAGTACCTGTCAATAGTGGTGTTCCCCCAAGGCAGTGTTCTAGGACCAACTCTCTTCATACTCTACATAAACGACCTCTGTGATCATATTAAGAGCAATTGCGCTCTCTTCGCTGATCATGTAAAGCTGTTCAATACCACAGACAATACTGCTACCCTACAAAAAGATCTTGACTATGTATCCGAATGGTCAAACAAATGGCAACTTCAAATCTCAACAAATAAATGCTCTGTCTTACATATTGGCAAAAAAATCAGAAAATAAAATACAAGCTGAATAGTCAAGATCTTGTTGATGACCCAAGCTCTGTAAATGACCTTGGAATACTCACCTCTAATGATCTAAGTGCTAGAGCACACTGCAACTACATAGCCAAAAAGGCATTAAGAGTTGTTAACCTAATCCCACGTAGCTTTTTCTCTGGTAATATCACACTACTAACCAGAGCATACAAAACATTTGCTAGACCAATACTCGAATACAGTTCATCAGTCTGGAACCCACACTACGTATCTGATATTAGCACAATTGAGAAAGTCCAGAAATATTTCACAAGAAGAGTTCTCCACTCCTCTACTCGCTGTAGAATACCTTATGCCACCAGACTTGAAATTCTAGAACTAGAAAACCTTGAATTACGCCGTCTTCGGTCTGACTTAAGCATGGTATACAAAATCATACATTGCAATGTCCTACCTGTCAATGAATACTTCAGCTTCAACCATAACAACACAAGAGCACACAATAGATACAAACTCAAAGTAAACCGCACCAAACTTGATTGCAGGAAATACGACTTCAGCAATAGAGTGGTCAATGTCTGGAATACTCTACCCGACTCTGTAGTTTCTTCCCCAAACCCCAAAAACTTTAACCTTAGACTGTCTACTATTGACCTCACCCCTTTCCTAAGAGGTCTGTAGGGGGCGTGCATAAGCGCACCAACGTGCCTACCGTCCCTGTCCTATTGTTTCTCTTATTCTTTTATTTTTCTTATATGTAACCATTTCATGTATTCACAACTATGTATACATTTATACTTATTATCTTGTAAACAATTGGCAAATCAAATAAATAAATAAAAATAAATAAAATAGATCATACATCATTTAATATTGTTGAAATTTTTTGGAGAAGACTGAAAAGATCTGATCAAATGATCTGGTTGTCGGGAGCAGCCCCATAGAAATAATTTGAAAGGCTCAAGTGATCCTTCATATCTCACTATAACAGATATGCTAAGAAAAATCCTCAATGAAAGGAAACATCTTTCCATAAAATGCATCCATAAAATGATCAAAAAATGGTGACCTTGCAACATTTCATAACCTGTTTCAATTTTCAGAAGGTAATAGGGATTTTACAGCAGCAGTATATAGTAAAATGCTGTTTATACCAGTTATCATAGTGACACCCAACAGTGTTAAATACCGGTCAAGCAGCTGTAGCAGATAGCAAGTCCACTGTGTCTGGAATAAAGATAATGTAGTGGTATCCAAAGATAATGTAGTGGTATCCATAGCAATTACTGATGGCTCCTTTCTATTCAGCAAGTGAGAGAAAACATGTGTGAACTTTGGTTAGATTTTAATTTCAACAGCCAGAGAGAGAGGGGAGGGAAGGAGATTTCTTTTGATACTCCTTTTCTTAAGTGGAGATAGTTCATATCAAACTGCTTCCAGACAGCCATGTTCACCATAGTCATATTTGAAATAAAAATCAGAGACTTTTTAAGGCTGCAGAAATTCATATACCTGTATTTACTATCACACTTTGGAGGTTGCAGGTGTTAAGTCATGGGTAAGACAAGACGCGGGAAGCTCCGATCAACTAACTTCTTTATTTTGTTCTTATAGAACTGAGAACTGCAGCCGTGGCAGCTCTTTTTATAGCAGAGCTGGCCGTGGCTTCAACCAGTGATGGCTGTTCAAACTCCCGCTGTCGTGAATCAACCAACCAGAGGTGAGTATGCTAATATCTAACACCCCTCCCCATCTGGTCCAGTCCATCTAATCCCAGCCTGCCTAGTGTACGTAGTTGTGCAAGTAGATGGGGCTTTTTTGGGAGTGACTGGACCTGCGTAGCTCAGTCGCTGGCTGGTCTTCAAGCTGTTCAGTTGGACTTATTGTTTCTGCTGTCCTCCCCATTAGAACCTCCTGGAACCTTCTGGCTGGGGCGGCCATTTTGTCTCCACTAGAGGCTGCCCTTTCGATTTCTCCATGGGCCCCTTCCTGCCTGGCCTTGCTGTCCTACCTTTGGGATTCAGGTAGGTGCCTGCTTTTTCCGTTCAGTGCTTTTATTAATTGTCAGGGTTGTGTCTCATTAGCTGTGAGGGCCTGTTCTGGTCTCCCCCTTCCTCTCTGTTCATGTCTGGGGGGGCCCTAGACCTTCAAGCCCTTAATTGGTCTATATGTCTCCTCCAATTATGCCCATCCATTGTATCTACCCTGAAAGAGCGAGGCCTGGTTACTTGGGCCACCCTCATGGGTATCCATAGGGGTTCCTTGTTAGGTTTTTTGCATACACTGAATCACCCATTTGGAATGTCCGGCATTTGCTGAGCGAGTCTACTGGTTTGTCTGAGTTATATAGTGGGGTGTAGTCTGTCTAGGGGTGATCTCAGCTTCCACCCCATTAGTAGTTCGTCGGGGCTCTTATTAGTTGTTGCGCTGGGCATTATGTGCTGCATGCTTAACAGCTTGTCTATTTTAGCTTGTGTGTCCCCAGGCCCTAGCTTTTGGGGAGTTTCTTTATGTAAGGTACCATTCGTAGAGGGATGACCCAGTGCTGTTAAAACGTGCCATATCCCGTTTTACGCTAGGAACTCCTCAAGTTGGGTAGCTGAACTGGGGCCATTGTCGGATATAGTTATGTCTGGAAGGCCGTGTATTGCAAATAAGTTTCTAAGGTTTCTAATTACGGCCTCTGTTGTGGTGAACTGCATGACACTGACTTCCAGCCATTTAGAATATGCATCCACTACTATTAAAAATGTGTTCCTCTTTACCAGACCCGCAAAATCGATATGTACCCTTGACCACGGTCCCCTTGGAGTTTCCCACTTGTGGTTGGGTGCTGTGGGAAGTGCTGGCCTGGACTCCTGGCAGGCCTTGCAGGTTGACACCCAGGCCTCTATCTCTTTATCCATCCCTGGCCACCATACATAGCTCCTTGCCAGGGACTTCATTTTTACTATTGCCGGGTGTCCCACATGCAACATTCTCATTATGCTCTCCCTTAGGCTCTTGGGGATTATCACCAGATTCCCCCACAGTATGCACCCTTTCAATATTGATAGTTCCTTCTGTCTGTTTCTGAATGGTTTAATCTCTTCGGCTGCCTTCATGTCTGGCCAACCCCTCCCTACCCAGTTCAATATTCACGCCAGAGTCTTGTCTTTAGCGGTTGCTTTCGCGATGTCTGTCGGTGCTTCCTCAAGAATTTCTATCAGGAGCATGGATGTGGTTGGTGACAGGTCTTCGTCCAGGTTGGATCTTCGTCCAGGTTGGGTAGGGGGCAACGACTGATGTTCAATGTTTTTTCCTGGTCTGTAGATTAATTTGTAATCATAAGCAGCTAGGAATTCTGTCCAACGCGTCATTCTGGGCAACAGGATGTTCGGTGTGGCTCTATCTCCTGTGATGATTCCAAGTAATAGTTTGTGGTTGGTGACCAGGGTAAACTTTCTTGCATAAATGTATTCGTGGAATCGCTTGATCCCGATGACTGCGGCTAGCGCTTCTTTGTTGAGTTGACTATAATTCCTTTCCAGTTTGGACAATGTCTTTGAATAAAAGACAATGGGGGCTTCTTTTCCATCTGGTAGTATGTGGCTGATGATGGCACCAACCCCGAATGGTGATGTGTCGCAGGTTAGGATTAATGGTAAGGTCTCGCTGTACTGGATTAGTATGTGGTCTGATATGATTATGTTTTTTATTCCTTGGAATGCTGTTTCTTCTTTTTGCCGCCAGGCCCAGGCTGCCTTCTTGTCAAGGAGTCTGTGGAGTGGTTCCGCTACTGTTGCCTTCTGTGGTAAAAATATATTGTAAAAGTTAATGAGGCCAAGGAAGGCTTGCAACTCTGTTTTGTTTCTCGGCCTGGTGGCTTCTTTGATTGCCTTAATTATACTGTCTGTGGTGTGGATCCCTTCACTGTCTATTAGATAGCCCAGGAATTCTACCTTGTTGGCTGCTAGTTGGCATTTTTACTTTTTTACTTTTAGCCCCACCGCTTTGAAATGGCTTAAGACTTCCCTTAGGCGTTCTTGCAATTGTCCTTTATCCTCTGCTTATATGAGGACACCGTCAAAATAAGGCACCACTCCTTTAATCCCTTGTAAGAGGCATTCCATGAGGCTCTGGAATAGCCCCAGGGCAACGCTGACCCCAAAATGTAGGGGCTTGCATTTGAAGTGGTGTGTTACGGAAACGGCATTCTGACCAGGGGTGGTTTCCCTCACATCCTGCATACCAAAAGTCCTTTCTCCTCCCCTCTTGACTTCTCTGGCTCCTTTTGGAACGGAGTTGGTTCACTTCCTCGTTGTCTTCTGATTCTGACTCAGATTTGAGGTCCTCGTGGTGGATGGCGGCGGCTTCCTTTGATGGGACCTGCGGTGTCTTGTTCATTTTCTTCATGGCTGCGGCAGATTTCTGGGACCCTTCTATGGCTGATGCTTCTTTGATTGCCTCTTTTAGTGTTATTTTGGGCTTTGTCAGGAGTTGGCTCTGTAGTGTCAGGTCCCAGAGTCCTAGGACTACGCCTCGTCCACATTCAGGAACTCTCATGCCCCGGCGATGTCCCTCAGGCTTGCAACAAAATCGTTGATGCTCTCTCCGTCCTTTTGGTCTCTCCGGTAGAATTTGTGCCTCTTGATTAGACAGGACACTGGAGGCGTGTAATGGGCCCTCAGAATTCTCTCCAAGTCCAGCCAGGCCTTCGTCTTTACATCGTTGGGTGGTGAGAGAGCTTTGACCATTTTGAAAACGGCGGGTCCACAATGCGTGAGGAAAACAGCTTGTTTCCTCTGCTCCGAAATGTTCATCAGAAACATGTGGAATTGATTGACGTACAATTCCCAGTCCTTGGTTGTTGGATCGAACAGTGCGGTGGCATGTTGATTCCGGCCATCATGTGGTTCTATGTCCAGTTCGGCTGCCATGTGCTCGCTGGTCCTGTTGTCTCAGTATCCCATCCTTGTCGCCAGTGTTAAGTCGTGGGTAAGACAAGACGTGAGAAGCTCCAATCGCCAACTTCTTTATTTCATCCTTACAGAACTGAGAACTGCAGCTACAGCAGCTCCTTTTACAGCAGAGCTGGCCGCGGCTTCAACCAGTGACAGCTCTTCAAACTCCCACTGTTGCAAATCAACCAACCAGAGGTGAGTATCCTAATATCTAACAGCAGGAAACTAATAGAAACAATGATTAAGATGACAGAAACATAATAGAAGGGAGATTTATTATTTCTTTGTTTGATTGATTGATTGATTTTTATAGCTGCCCATTTCAGTAAATGACTCTGGGCAGCTTACAACTACATAAATTGAGTAGGCAAAGATAGTCCAAGAACATATGTTCCATGAGTGCATGCCTGCCAAGTGATGGGATTCAATTTTTTTCACTACCGGTTCTGTGGGTGTGGCTTAGTGGGCGTGGCAGGGGAAGGATACTGTAAAATGTCCAGTCAGAGATGGGATTTGCCGGTTCTCCGAACTACTCAAAATTTCCACTACTGGTTCTCCAGAACTGGTCAGAACCTGCTGAATACCACCTCTGCCGCCAACAAAGACTGAAGGAATCTTCTGAAGAGTAGAATCTCCAAGATTAGAGAAAGAGCAGAGCGCCTGACAAAAAGGGTTAGGGTAAGAGTGAATCCTTCACTGCCCTTTGTGGTCAGTAAATCATGACATGGTGCAGAGTATAAAATTGTATTCCCAGCTGCAGCAGGAAACATGGTAGCAGGAACTTTCATGGCTGTTTTGGGTTCCTATTCCTTACATTCCTGATTTAAAACTTGATTTTCTGAAATTTTATATGATTATACCTAATCCTAATATAATGAATCATAAGTTACTTTCTTTTATGAACATATCTCCAACAGATCGTCTATTTGGTGCCTGAGTACAAAAGCCATGGTGATTGTTCCTGATTAGTCATAAGAGACCATATTTGCAGAAAACACACCAATAAAGATTAAAAAAGCAACTATTCCAAGAATTTAAATGTATAGTACAAATGGAGATTGAATTGCAACATATAAAATTATCTTTTTTATTAATGAAACTCCATTTCACTTTTTGACTCAAATGCATATTTTGCAGAAAGCAAATAGTTGGGGAATTGAGACAGATTGGGCCATGCTGGCCGGGGAATTTTGGGAATTAAAGTCCACCCACCTTAAGATTGCCAGGACTGAGTAACACTGAGTTAAGGTATCTATGTATGTGAGAAAAATAAAAGATTCAGGTCTAAGGAGACATGTTCACAGGTGCAAAGATGCTCAGAGTAAATATTTAAAAGTAATGTACATTATTTAAAAATATAGGCTGCACTTATGGTAACAGTAGTTGAAACCCTGCACACCTGACTATTTTGATTCTATGAGATCACAATAATTTTGCAGCCAAAAGTTACAAAGTCTGACCTAGAACAGAAACTAAATTATATTGACTGTAAGTTCATTTGCTAAAGTTAAATTGCTAGCAGAATTTCTCCTTGTTTAATATTGGTCACTTTAGTTTGATTAAGAGGTGTAATTTAAATAGCAATTTTTGAATATTCATGTAGGCCAAGTCCAAAGGTTTTGGGAGAGGGTTCAAGTTTATACTGCTGGTTTGAGAGGGGTTTTTTTTGTCTTGAATTAGGCACAAATATTAATAATAAAATCAAACAATAGGTAGCAATGGAGTTGGGTTTTTTTTAAATTGTACACAGACTTTTCTAAGAAAAACTTTAGAAAGTATAAATCAAGAATAACCTAAAGCAGATGCTTAAAAGTTTGCTTCTTGAAATGATATACCAATCATATTAGCTATATATCCCGTGTCCTAATGACTCAGTAATAAATGACACAAAAGGTAAGCGTTTTTTTAAAAAGAATAACAACATTCTGCGTCAATAGATTGCACTTCCTGCAACAATAAATGTCTGCTGATTCAGAGGCTGATTAGCCTTCTGCTTTTCCCATTAAATAAACTGCTGATATCAGAGCTTCCTGACATTTTCATTTTTGAGTAACTCTGGATCTTACTAGTCCAAAACAAATTATAAAGCACTGTCATGTTATCCATCTATTACAGGGGTCACCAACCTTTTGAACCTCAGGGACCACCAAACTCATAATTTTAGACCCAGGGACCACTAACTGGTTCTGTGGGTGTCGCCTAATTTGTAGGTGTGGTTTGGTGGTTATGTGACTGGCTGGGCATGGCTTGTAAACATTATAAATATTTATATAAATATTGATTTTTTTATTAAAAAAAAAAGAGCAACTTTTACCCAAAATCAGGCAAAGTAGGCAGATTGAGTTGCTCACGAAATCACAGATTCATTCAGAGATCTATCTATCTGCAATTGGCTAGCTCAGTCTGTCACATAAAATTTGCTAGCAAGCAAACTCACAATATTAACTCACAACACACCATGCATGTAAATATTGAAATTCTTATTTAAAAAAGAGCAACTTTTACCCAAAATCAGGCAAAGCAGGCAAATTGAGTTGCTCACAGAATCATTCAGTGATCTATCTATCTGCCATCGGCTAGCTCAGTCTCTCAAATTTGCTTGCCGTGAGTCTGCACTGAATTTGCTTGCAAGCAAACCTTCAGTCCTAAGGGAGGTTTGGCTGTGCTGAGCCGAACACCTAAAGACTAGCTAGAAAGCAAGAAATCCAACCATTTCCTGCTTCCTAGCTAATCTAAATCTCAAGGCACAGCAGAACAGATGATGGTCGGAAAAAGGAAAAATAGCAATTTAGCAGGAAAGTTTGCCGGGTAAGGGGTGAGTGGGGAGGGAGGGTTCCCTCGGGCCATGTGGGTGGCACAGCCTTGTGTTTCTGCGCAGCCTGGATTAATTGCTTTGTGGGGGTGCTCTGGGGGTGAGATTTCTCTGCAGCCCACCAAAATTTTCTCACGGCCCACCAGTGGGCCGTGGCCTACCGGTTGGCAACCGCTGATCTATTATGATAAATTGTCTTTGATCATTGTGGTGGGATCACATTACTTCCTCATCTTTGTGCTCTTTCTCTAGTCTAGTGTGATGCATTGTAACTCTCATTGCACCCATTGACCTAAGAGGCCATGTTAGGTCAGTTGATGGGAACTATCATCCAGCTGTATGGCAAAGCCTTTCTGGCATCCATGTTGCTTAATATGTATACTAAAAAGTATTTCATCATACATTCACAATATATTTTATTAAACAAAGGTAGGAATATAAATATAAAAGAAAACAAAGTCTAAATTCTACAGGTCCCACTCCTTCCATGTAACGAGAAGACATTAATCACATTTGTTGGATATAAGTTCAAACATCAAATATGTGCACAATTACACAAAACACATTACACACATAAAATAGTGTTTTTTCCCTATCCTTTATAGCAAAGGACTGCTTAGAAGTGATTTAAAAGTTCAAAATATGATCATGCATTTTATGGAAATCATTAATTAAGTTGGCTGCTATTTAAGTGCATATTAAACAAAACGAAAGTGAGTTTCTATTGTATTATTCTGAATTTTGTTTTAAAAAATTTTCTTTCTGTCTTATAGCCCTATGATTTCCTGAATGTAATTCCACAAAGTATTAACCAGGTCTGATCCTATTTACCTTATTAAGATCAACCAAAGTCTGCTATCTGATACGATTCTGGAACTTAAATTAAGAAGCGTATCATTTTTGATGATAATGATAATAAGGCATGATGGAAATAATAATTCATTGATTTTAAGATTTCTCAAGCTGCATTGTTTGCAGTGATGGGCTTTATTTGTGTAAAGTAATATGGCTGAAAAATTTCCTCAGTTAGCTCAAGAAGTTCTCAGTTGATTCTTATTCTTAAAAGAAAAAAAAATACTTAATACTATAAGTTCTGTCTTTGGTCTCAGTCAAAGCTGTACTACTCCAGGGAAAATGGTTATTGTTTTTACGGTAGTCGGTAATTCTAGTCAGACTTTCTATATATTTTTAACAGTCCTTGACCTTTGATGAGTCATGTTTGATGGCTCCATTGCCCAAACATTTCAACCAAGGACTGTTTGCAGAAGATCAGCCCAGACATAGGAAGGAGACAGGGTGACGGCAACAGTCACCTTTATCTAGAATCATTAAAGAAAAACCGAAACTCTAAATCTCCAGCTTTTATCATTAAGAATCTTGGAGATTCCACACATCAGCTGATGGACTGGCATCAATCTGGATATTCACAAGACTTGCAGTCTTGGGATGATATGATATTCCATATTTCATAAGTAATCGGAGATGTGCTCAAGATTGCTTCTCTGCTATGACTAATTATTTAACTGGAATTCCTGTTCCATTTTGCTCCTTTGAAAAAAATTGGAGGATGGAATTCCTTACTTAGTTTTTATTAACTGTGGGGGTTTTTTTAGTTGACCCCCCCCCCCACTTCAGACTGAATGGTATGGCTAGGAAATGGAGGGAAAGAATAAAGTAACACATACAGATATTTATATGTATTACTGTTACTTTGTGTTGTGTTTTTAGAGTGTAAGCCTATAACTGATTTTTTGGGGATGTGTTGGGCACCAGTCTGACTAAAAAACAGAATGAAAACATTGCATCTGACTTATGCAATAGCATTGCATTATTGAAAATAAAACAATGCATTATTTTAAACGTTAATCATGTATTAGTGAGGAAACAAAAAATATGGCAAATATGGTTGAGCTACCTTATTCCCATTTGTGCTCAATCAAGAAATGAAACATTTCAAGTATTACAATATTGACATGCAATTAAAAATGTACCTTCCCCAAAAATATTGATGTGTGTGTGTGTGTGTGTGAGAGAGAGAGAGAGAGAGAGAGAGAGAGAGAGATTTTCTACTTTTTTAAATAGATAAGGCACTAACTTCAGTTTTGCAAAATGCATTTTTCATTTCTAACATCAGTGTCTATTGGTTAAGAAAGAAGTAATTAAAAGTTCACTATTTTTCTTTGTCATCATTTACTTTCTTTTACTTTCTTTTACTTTCATTTACTTTCTTTTCTTTTTTCTTGACTGGAAAAATGTTCTGTTATTGAAATGCTTTGTTTATCAGGCAGTGATTAAAATGAACTCCTAGATATTTCTGAGAATCAAACCTGATGATTGCAATTCTGGCTCAAAGGAAGCTTTTAAGTGAGAAAGACACACACACACACACACACACACACACACACACACACACACACACACACACAGCATCTTTCCTTATAACAGGAAAACACAAAATATTTTTTCCCAGCCAATAATGATTTTATATCTACTGTGCATCCAAGAGTGATTACATTAATATAAGAGCAAATTTGGCTAAAACACATTATAAACAAATAATATAATCAAACATTTTTAATTCCTTTAACCAGCACTGTCAACAGATCTGAAGCTTATGAATTTGCATGTATTAGATGTTACAAAATGTTTCTATTTTGTTCAGAGTAAATAAACTAAAGATTCCCAGTCTTGTTATTCCTGCTGTGAGTAGCACTTAGCAATAGCATTTAGACTTATATACCACTTCACAGTGCTTTACAGACCCCTCTAAGTGTTTATAGAGTCAGCATATTGCCCCCAAGAATCTGGGTCCTCATTTTACCAACCTCAGAAAGATGGAAGGCTGAGTCAATGTTGAACCTGGTGAGATTCGAACCACCAAATTGCAGGTAGCTGGCAGGTAGAAGAAGTAGCCATTTCTAACTACTACGCTCCCATAGCTCCACCGCAGTAATCCACTCACAGAAAATGAAATCTCAATTATGTGTTATACCTATTATATCTCTTGTTTGCAGGACAGCTAATATATTTCACAACTCCTTTAAAAAACTTTTGGTGCCCCAAAAGAATAGATTAGGCAACCTCTGAACAACTTAGTCCTATATTGTTAGGACTCAATGACCCATTGAAACCTGTCCTGTGAGATCTATAGAACATTAGCATATATAGAATCCATCTTTCAAGGAATAAGGAAAAAAAACATTTCTACAGTGAAGGATAATGTTGTTTTAGCCAAATGTTTGGATAACTTTTGTGAACTAATTGGAGTCTAGCTTATATACTAATATGGCAATATTTTATTTATTAAATTTATATGCTGTTCATCCTGCCTGGAGGCAATTCTAGACAGCTTATAATTAAGAAATATTCTGAGATAACTGCCCTGTTTCTATTCCTTCTGTATACTCTTATCTGACCCTTGTCTTGTCTACAGCTCTTCCACCTTTGTCCCAAGATCATTCCCACATTCTGTACAATTAATGAAAGGCTACCATACCAAAGAATTTGGTCTTAGGAAAGTAATTTCTGCTTTAATTATTACAGTTAGAGGCTTTGCTTCTTAAGCTACCAGTAATGAGAGGGGAGACATGTACACATATGTTTGGAATTGATTTCTCCTTTATGTTTGTTGAGTGGATATACTTAGAAATAACCAATTCCCGTGAGGAACGGGGAGCAGGTGCCATAAGTGATTCCTAAGATGAAGCTACCTGTTTTGCATTTTCAAGCAGTGGAAAAGATACACTACCTCTTTGACAACTAAAGACTCCAAGGAAGCATATGGCTTCTGAAAACTTCACATACAGCTGGTACTGGAAGTTGTCCCCCAAACTACAAGTTTTAATGAGGGAGAAGAACATTTATTAGATTACATAATGTAATCATAGTAGCTAGAAGAGTTGTGGTGGCAAAGTGGTTAGAATGCAGTACAGTACTGCAGGCTACTTTTCCTGACTAATGACTGTCTGCAATTTGGCAGTTCAAGTCTCACCGACTCAATGTTGACTCAGCCTTCCATCCTTCCAAAGTTGGTAAAATGAAGATCCAAATTGTTGGGGACAATACGCTGATTCTGTAAACCATTTAGAGGGGGCTGTAAAGCACCGTGAAGTGGTATATAATTCTTAAGCACTATTGCTAGATGCCACTGACTAAAACTCAACTATTGATAATGGTAAGGACAGTGCCTTCCACTTCCACCTACCACAGGTGAAAACCCATAATACTTCCTGGGACATTCCAGTGATATCACTTTTCTTGGCCTTGTTTGTTATCTTCCTCTTTTATGTATCTCAACCTTGCTAAGCATATTTCCCCTGTTTCCCAGGGTATCATCTGTTTACATCACATGGCCCAAGGAGAGGCTAGCAGTTTATTACTCCAGGGAGAAATCTTTGTATGTTCCTAACCAAATCACTTAATCCTTTTTTTGCATTTTATTATAGTTTTAGTAACCATCTTCAAATCTGTAATTCAAAGTCCACAAAGTCTCATTGTTTCCCTTTCTCACTCATTCTTAGTATCCAGCTTTCCAAAGTATATAACTGGAAAAAGCTATTGTGTTTTCATATTTTGATTGTTGTTGAAATGACATTTTCTTTCTGACCTTGTCTAAGGTGTGAGTGCTATCTTTGCTAGAATTAGCTTCCTCTTTACTTCCCGCATACTATCCATCGTTCTCTCCCAAAACAAACAAACAAACAAAATTTACCGCTATTACTATCAACTATATGTACACAATAAGAATGTACTACCTTTGTGACAAGGAAAACTTAAGTCATTTAGAGTCTTAGCCTCTACATAGCCTCTACATCCAAATAAGTGAACAATCCCAATTTCTCACAATTTTTGTACATCTAAGTCATCTTTACTTTCCACTATTAAAGAAGTGTCATATCTCAAATTCTTCATGTTTGGGCACCTTATTTTGATGCCAGATATCATTTCTTCCAGTCCTGTCATTCCTATACATTAATCAGGAGTTGGAATGCTTCCTTTCATATACACCATTCTTAGTAGTGGGATTCAGCTGATTCTCACAGGTTCGATAGAACCAATACCTAATTTTTTGCTGAGTTCGGCAAACCGGTTAGACATATTCCAGAAAATCTGTGTTTCCAGAACATGTCTGGTTTTCATTCAACTTCCTTCCAGGTGGGGAAAAAAAACCCCTCCCCAAAAGTCCAAGAGAGGAGCGACAGAAACCTTCGATCATGTCACTCAGGCGAAAACTGTCTCAGGTGGCGGGGCAGGGCCTGCATATAAGGCCAAAGGGCCAAAGCGCTGGCATAGCACCAAAGGATCGGGGAGGATGATGAAGAGAACCGGTGTCCTGCCTGCAGTGCCGATACCCACTGCCCCTCCCAGCCAGATCTGGAATGCCACCACATTTAAGTGCCAGTAGATGCCAGCCTTTCCTCCAGCAGACCTGGGCAGCTGCTAGAGAAAGACGAGCCCATTTTAGTGCCTGGTGCCCAGATGCCCTCACTTCCCCCAAGCATTCCTTTGCCTACCTGATTTTCAGCTCCGTCGCGTTCCTCTGTCGCATTTCTTGCCGGTGTGTGCAGAGAAACAAAAGTTTGTGGTACTAAGATTAAAAATTTAAAAAAAATTAAATCTTGCAGGAAAAAAAAATCTCACAAAGTTGGAATTGATTGATTTAACTTTTTGTTTAGTCCCACAAACTTGTTTTCCTGCACATGACAGCGAGAAATGCAAGGGAGAAACGGGATGGACCTGGAAATCAAGTAGGCAAAGAAATGCTTGGAGGAAACGAGCATCTGGGCGGTGGTGGGTGGGGTAAGCTCTGCAGGGTGGCGCTGCAATGGAGAAATGGGCAACGGTGTGGCTGGCGCAAGGGAAGGAGGTTGCTTTCCCTCTTTCTTCTCCTTGCTCTTCCTCCCCCACCCCCTCGTGCTAGCTACTCCATTTCCTGTTTCTCCATTACAGCGCAGCATCCAGGATTCACTTTGATAGTGGGGGTTAATTTAACAAACCAGTTTGCCTAGGGTCAGGTTGGCTGTTGCGGGAAGCTGGTCCTGCATGTGTGGTGGAGATGGCAGATGCAGATGGGTCACACCTCCTACGATGGCCAACCTGATTTTGGGCGAACTGGTTGTTAAATTACTTGAATCTCACCATTGACCTTTCTGTTTCTCCAAATTCAGTTTTTAACAGTAAGTTATCATTGCAAAGATTCTCACAAAAATTATTAGATGCTCTCTTATACCCATTAATATGTGTATAAAAGAACATCTAATATGTTCTATACTGTGTCAGTCTTAATATGTTTTATACTGCGATCTGTAATTGATGAAAGGTGAGCCTCCTTTGTATTATCCATGCTATTTATATACTGTACTTATGATACATCTTATGTTAGGTATGTGATTTTGTGCCTCTTCCCTTTTTTTTGAAATGCCTATTCATTTGACATTCTGTCTGTTGCTGTTTTCTTCTTAGTGTGATAGAATGCAAACCTTGTCCTGAACAAATTATTAAGGTGGGGGAGGGATGTTCCGAAAGGATTAGAGTACAGGTAGTTCTCACCTAGTACTGAAGGAGAACTTACAATGGGTTCTCATAGTTGCAGCTGCCATAGTGTCCCTGTAATCACACGATTACAATTCCACCCATCACCATTTTTCATAGCTAGTCCTTTTCAGGAAAAAGAAGAGGGAAATCAGCCTAGGTTGATGCATTGTCCTTGATTTTATATTTTGATTCTTGAACTTGCAAATTCAATTAATCTGGGAATATTTAGCAAAGGCAGTCTATATTCTGCAAACGAGGAAGGTTTCTCAGATCAGAGTCTAGTGCCATATAAGGTCATTATTTTAATTGGCCCATTCTTGTACTCTCAGTGATGCAATGCAATTCATGCTTTTATTTATTTATTCAATTTACATACTTTGCATGTAGGAAATCCAGTTCAATTCTTAAGAGTGTCCAACAGGCTTACCAGTTGAAAACCCCAAAAAGCTACTACAGAGATATTCTCTGCTAGCAATTTACAACTAATTATATCTTGGATGATCTATAAGGCCAGTTGGTCTTCGGTCTCTGCCACACGTGCGAGGGGTGGAGTGCATGTGCGGGGGATGCACACACATGCACAGGGGGGCAGGGCGCATGTGCAGGGGACACGCGCATATTGCATTTTTCGGCATTCAGTGCCGAAAAAGTTAGCCATCACTGACATAATACGATGAGGAAATTTAATCAAATTGATTCATATTTCAAAAGGGTCTGAGCTGTGTTGAAAAGAATGACAACAATGCACCTATTACATATAATTGTTATTACAATAAAAGAAAAAAACATTCGATGTTTATGCTGTAAAAGTTTTATACATTTGAGTTTTGTGCCACCAGACTATAATTCCAACAAAGCGTGGATGGCCTCAGTTGCAGCCAAAAAGGGATGCATTGTTGGTAAACCTGAAGAACCAGGCTAGAGATAAATCATCCTGGAAAAAGTCTATGTGGTTGTTAACAGTTGACATCTATTTGATGGCACATAATGGTGATTTTATAATACACCTTTTATAGGTCTTTGCAGCTAATCATAGGATTAGACTTCTTGAAGACATCACGTTGTCCGCCTTTGACATGCATAATGTATGCCACCATATTCTGTGTGTGTGCATGTGTGTGTATATATAGAGTGTGTCATATGATTCTAATTCTGACAATACCAATCTAAACAGCATTATGTCCTAATGCACTCAGAAGGATTGTTAGCCAGGGAACATTTTATGCAGAAATACTTTCTGAATATTTTGTAAATATATTTATTTCTGCCAATTAAAGGGCGAAGCAACAACACAACTGCAAAACAAAAAAACATAATATAGACTAGCACATGTCTGAAATACAATCTATATGAATCATAATAGCATTATTATAAGTTTTCTTATGCAGAAAATCCCATGAGATTATAGGCATACAGTCAGTGCTGATGATATTCCATGTTTTGTGCGTTTGGAGCTTCTAAAAGACACTATTTAACTCAGCCTCCCACAATTTGAAATTTCATCTAAATAAATGGGGACACTCAACAGATTTGGGCTGGCAATGAAACTTTACTTGACAAATGGGGGAATTCGACAGAATTATTATTTCTCCAGAGTTTGTAGAGTTATAGAGTTCTGTCTTCATGGACCATCGTTTCCGTTCCAGGATCTGACCTGCAGACATTTGGATGACCACTTGATGGCAGCAAAATAATATTAAGAATAAGAATAGAATGGGTTCAACTTTTCAGACGGGCATTTCTGTTTCTCCAGTGTGAATTCGTTGGCGCTCATTTACAAATGGAGAAAGTAAACGGAAGCGTAAAGCATAATATTTTTGGGGTGGGTGGGTGGGGGCGGAATTAAGACCGATTCAGCTTTCTGGCATTAGATAGTTTCTTGATTTTCATCACGAACGGGAACCCAACTAATGAAAATATTAAGTCTCCAACGTCTCAATTAAAACAGCATGCTTTTCCCGTTGAAATAAAAAATTAAAAGGACTCATTGCGATACAATTCATTTAGGGTGAATGAATGGGAAGGGTCGACCTGAACAGATTCCAGGCTTAATAAGGCACGGTAGGCTTCCTTAATTCAAAATCGTGCTCGCCAACTTCTGCGGCCAAAGTTTCGCACGGAGCTTTGTTTCCCCTAGACTAGAGCAGCGCTTTTCAAGTCGGAACCTTAAAATATGCGGACTTCACCTCCTGGAATTCTGGGAGTTGAAGTCCTCACATCTTAAAAGGTTGAGGTTTGAAAAACACTAGGTATAGTACTGTCTCCGCCTAGACTAGAGCCTCCTGATGGACTCAAACGCGGCTCAGCGGCGCCACACAAAGGGAAAGAAAGGATGGGAAGTTGTTGATGCGGCTTGTGCATTGGGGAAAATTCAAATAAGCATTTTTTGTTGTTTAGCAAAGTGTAGCTCGCTTATGGGGTGAAGGGGAAATGAGAAGTGGGGAAGAAGAGAGTTACGAGTCCAAAAAAAGAAAAGAACGATATACTAATTGTATAGTAGTATATACAATTATGCAAAGCAAAAATATGGGGAGTAAAGCACCCCAAATTAAATGCAAACTATTGGAGCAGTAAACTACTGGTAGCAGAAATATTTTGGACTTGGCTTAATAAAGTTATTTGCTTTGATATGGACTTTGCATTGGAGTATCATAATAATTAAAGCAATGGAAGATTATTTCAATATATTACCACAGCAGAGAGATTACTGTATGTTCAGCGATGGAAAGATTCAACACTACCCATATTTTCTGAAATAGGTAAATTAATTTATTTGATTAGAAAAAAAGACATTATTTATATTTATTGCTGACTGGAAGTCTGTTATAGACATTTTGCATGAAAAAAATAAAGAAAATTACTAGGATTTTTGATGGATAAATAGAATAGATAACAAACAAACAAGAGTATATAGGGAAAGATTAAGCAATTTATAGAGAAAGATTAAAATATATTTATACATATAACTGCTGTGAAGAATGTCAGAAACCACTTCTTTATACTTTTTTCTTTCTTTTATATTTTCTTTAACTTTCCCCGTTCTTCCACCTTTTGCTTTTCCTTTATTTTCTTCCTTACCTTGTGTAGCTTGTGTTTGACCAATACTTGTTTGAAAGTTTTAATAAATATTATAAAGAAAAAATATCAGATAACTATGGATTTGTTGCTATTGCTGCTGAAGGTCCTAGTTTCTTCCACATTTTAAGGACTTTTTAAAGACTCCTGATGGCCCAATGGAGCAGGAAAGAGTATTAAGTATGTTCATCACCACAAGTTCTTTGTAAAAAATAATAAAGGTATGATACAAACAAACAAATGAAATAAAATAAAAACTGGGCAAAGTTATATTCAGAGGACTTATTGACCACTCTCCTGGTCCTTAAAGGCTCACAGAACATGGCACCAGCAATTCTACCACCAATTCCAGGTTCACCCACAAGGTCCAGCCTCTTTGTCTTTGAGGTGCAGGCTGAAAAGACAGAGCTGATGGACTGTCAACTTGGAGAGTCAACATGTATCAAATCAATATTTTATTCAGGCCAAAGACAGCAAGAATAACAAACAGACACATAATGTGGGAGGGACTTATTTTTGAAAGTAGTTATAACAAGACCCTGGCATGTTATAAGAGACCTGAAATATCTTTTTGGCTAATAGAAAGGCTACATAACAAACTTCTGACTTCTCTAACATTATTACCAAAAAAGGAGAAAAGATTAAGTTTGGACAGCTCAAATAAAATTCACAACATAAAAGCATATATGTACTGTAATTGTTTCAGGCCCTCCCATGCCACAAGAGGACAGGTAGAGCATTTTAGGAGTTGGCCTATAATTTATGGAAGGATGTTACAAATGTATTGGAGTCCTACAGAAACCAGTTAATTGAGTAACTGGTGTAGATATTGTTGGAAGCTGGCAATTAATTTGTCATGATACGGTCATAGTGTCATGATACCCTAATGCAGTATTAAAAGATCAGCAACAAAGTTTATTGACAGATTTAGTACCAGTGATGAAATAAAAAAGCTTAAAGAGCAATGAAGTTATAAGCTCCTTTTACAACCTAGGTAAATCGTTTTTTAAATTTGATTGTTATAATATCTGAATTAGCCTATTAATTAATTAGCCTATTAATAGGATATAGCGCTAATAAAATTATCTTACTGATTGGGTTAATTCATATGCATTGAAATATATAACTAGGCATAGAAAGAATGAGAGAACGTTTCTGAAATTGTTATTTCACCATAGCCATTATCTAAAAGCCTTGAGTTCCCAGCACTAACTATTAATTTTCTTGTGGCTAGCTTGCAATACTATAGTTAATATTCTTATTCACCTTGTTAGTACCTATTGCATTCTCTGTGTTGCAGAATTTATAGGGTTTAATTGCTTTTTGAATTAGCAAAGCAACATGTGTGGCTTAAAATCCATCAGATTTTCTCCTGTACTCTTATCGTTTGTTTAATGTGTGTAAGGAGATTTTCTTTGTATCTCAGAATGGGAAAAACTGAAGATCTATAAAGAGATCAATTTTTGTCATGTGGTAAGAATTTCCTTTATCCCTTTATTGCTCAGAATTGGTTCTCAAGATTTTTGCAGCCATGATCAGGGATCTCTAATTATGGTGAAACATTGTGTGATAAGAAAAAGATCAGCTATGTAGTCTATGGACTCTGGAAGAAGAGTAGAATATACCTGTCTGTAACTAACAAATCAAGGCTTTGATTACTGCAATTTCATCTTAAACATTGAACAGGAAGGAATCAGGGGCAGCATTATTTTCTTCCTAGAATAATATGATAGAGGCTTCCTTTCTTCAACTCAATTTTTGGAAAACCAGCTTTGCGGAGGAGCACATTAAACTCAGTTGCTGATCGTTCTTTCCCTTCAGTCAGGATCAACATTAACAAGGAGTAGAAGTGGGCTGCTAAAGGTCCTCTTTTGTCTTCATCAAGAAGTATTTCAACTATTAAGACACCGCCACCTGTTTCAAAATATATATTTCAATTATTCAGAGATGAGAAAATGCTACTACAGTACGTATTCCAACAGCCCAATGAACATTTCATAATGCTTTGAAAATACCTCAATTAATATTATGAATCCTTCATTTCAGATGGTGTTTTTCTATACAACTTCAGATCATCCACATAAAGAATAACAGAATAACAATTTTGTAAGGGACCTTAGAGGTCTTCTAGTCCAACCCCCTGCTCAGGCAGGAAGTCTTATACTATTTCAGACAAATGATTGTCCAATCTCTTCTTAAAAACTTCCAATAATTGTTCTGTCAGGAAATTTCTCCTTAGTTCTTTTCTCCTTGATTAATTTCCATCCATTCAGAGGTGATATTCAGCAGGTTCTGACCCGTTCTGGAGAATCGGTAGTGGAAATTTTGAGTAGTTCGGAGAACCGGCAAATACCACCTCTGACTGGAGATTTTACAGTATCCTTCCCCTGCCATGCCCACCAAGCCACGCTCACAGAACTGGTAGTAAAAAAAATTGAATCCTACCACTGCATCCATTGCTTCTTGACCTGCCTTCAGGTGCTTTGAAGACTAGACGATTCCCTCTTCTTTGTGGCAACCTCTTAGATATTGGAACATTGTTATCATGTCACCCTAGTCCTTTTGATTAGACATGCCCAATTCCAGCAACCGTTCTTTATGTTTTAGTCCCCAATAATCTTTGCTGCTGTCCTGTGCACTGTTTCTAGATTCTCAACATCTTTTTTACATTGTGGTGACCGAAACTGGATGCAATATTCCAAATGTGATCTTACCAAGACATTATAAAGTAGTATTAATACTTCACATGATCTTGATTCTGTCCCTCTATTGATACAGCCTAGGACTGCATTGGCTCTTTTGGCAGCTGTAGCACACTGCTGGTTCATATTTAAGTGATTGTCCACTAGGATGCCAAGATCCTTCTCACAATTACTACTATTCAGCTATGTACCACCTACACTATACCTGTGCATTTGGTTTTTCTTGCCTAAATGTAGAACCTTTTATTTGGTGGTGAGGAAGCCTGGCAGATATTTTTGATAGTCATGGCCTGAGTTATTCAATATTGCCGATAGAAGAATCAATGTAATGATAAACAGTAGTAGTAATAGTGGGTCTCCCTGAAATATTCCTCTCTTGATATTAAACCTTATGCCCAGTGACTTGCAATGATGTTTTCCATTGTTCCTTTGATCTTTGTACACAACCTCTGACATTTCTACTGACTCCTATTATTTCTAGGCATTGAATTATCCAATCATGTAGCAGGGAGTTGAATGGCTTCTTGTACTGAATCCAAGCTACATTTTAGTTGATTTCTTGCAGTTTTCCAAAATCATCTTGTCAGTTAAGACCTGATGTTTTATTCCTTTACTTTTTTGGGCAATTTTCTTTCTGCTCATGTGGAAAGAGCTTGTTTTCACCTAGTTGCTGTTGGACTGCATGAACTACAATACCAGTTAGCAATCTGAAATTTGTAATTGGCTTATTTTTATATTCTTCCACCATGAACAGGCTATTACGTATCAACTCAGTCATTTTTACAACATTTAGAAGGATTCCTGATATATATTGCCAAGAAGTAGCAAAGAGTCACAGGGACACACTGAGAATTCTTGCTAGTTACATTTTTCATAGAACAGCCACTAAAATATGACTGAATCTGATCTGCATAACACAGGTCCTTTGGGATATAGAGCAGAAGTAGCTGCTACAATTAACCTGGAACCATTATTTTTCCAGCACTATAGTTGAATTAGTTATTCTAAGATGCCAATTCAAGGCTCAGAAAAATTGGATCATGAATTTAAAATTATAGTAGATTTCAGGAAGCTGAAAACGTGAGCCGTATATGAACTTTGCCAGTTTCCTAGCTGATTTAACTTTCTGTGATTAAAGGATACCTACCAGGTTTGCAGGCCTGGTAAACTTTGCATAACAGCTGCAAACAGGTCTCGTCCGACCAGTCATGCAGAATCCTGGCCAAAATGTACAGGTCTACTTCAGGAATGGGATCTTTAAAAAAATCACCTACAAAAAAATAAGTTATTTAAGTTTCATAAAGCACCATGTCTTCCAGATTATTTCAACAGATTAATCTGTTCTTCCTTTCAAAACCAGACCTTCCTAATCCAGTCTGCCTTTCTACCTGCTAAAGCTTCTTGTGCTTTGCAAGACATGAGTTCAACCCACATGGAAGGTTGCAGCACATCCACTTTTACCTGCATGGAAAGTGATCCTGGACTCTTCTGAAGGCAAACAATTATTCTTAAAGGCTTCCGCTAGTTTAGAAAGGTCAAAAATGGTCACAGAACATTTTGGGTAGAGTGAAATCAATTCCTTAGCTAAGCCACCAGTGTTTCCTTAAAGAAAGAACAAACATAATTAAGTAACTGCAAAACAAATATTTGTACATGTCCAGCTATCTGAAACTATTTGCCTATTATTTCTCTACAGCTGCACCTCAGATTGATTGAAATTGATTGAACCAACTCCAAACACGAACGTGTTCCAAACGCGAAGCCGGTCGCTAAAGAGCCAGAAAGCAGCAAGGGCGCCAGGTGGAAGGGACAGGGTCACGGTCACACGGAGATGCCCAGAGAGCAGAGCGCACATAACTAAAGGCGGCGCACGCAGTTGGTTTGGGGACTACAAGGCAGCATCTGCGCCTCTTCCCGGGCGCGTCTCTAGGCTGCTTCCGGAGCTACGGGGCGCTCTCCGTTGCCTACCGGCCCTTCTTCCTTGGGCTCCCTGCCATGGGGTACACCCACTTCCTCCTGCAAATTACGCCTCGCAACTCTTCTCTCCCTTTCCTCTCGCTCCAAAAAGATTGCCATCATATCCCGCCGATTCGGGCTTCCAGCCACGTTGTGATCCACTAGTGAGGTTGCCATCTCAGATGGAGGCATCGCAGTCTCCCTCTCTTGCTCGCTCTGAACTTCGCGTGGACCAAAATAAAAAGATCGCCTGCCGTCATGTTTGGAGCTGCCACTTCCGCGTTTGGAGCTCCAAATGGCGGCGGCACTCCAAACATGGAAGCGCCAGCTCCAAACGTGGTGGCGGAATGGGCAGAAGGGAAAGCAACAGCAGTGGGTGCCAAAGGTGTCTGCAGCAAAGGTGTTTGGTGGGAGTAGGGAGCTCCTCGCGCTTCGCCATGATCGCCCATTAGGAGCGGCTGGTGGTAAGGAATTCCTGCCCGCCGGGCGCTCCTAACGGCAAGTCTCCCGCCCTTCCCCCTTATGTTGCATATTTTAAGATAGGCCTAAATTTGGGGGGAGGGGCTTAATTTGATTTTATGCCCCAAAAACATGCTGGGCCTTCCTATTGGTGGAGGCCGTATTGTTGGAGAAACATGGTAAGACTCTGGAGAAGAGAGTTATAAATTTTAACAAAAGCCTTGGATAACCAAACAAAGTGCAGTGTGCCCTTTTTACTTTTTTTAAGCTGGGCTATTTCTTACTTTAACAAACCGCCTCCTTACTAGCTTACTTTTTGTAATAGCTATTTGGATCTTTGGCCTTTGGAACTTGTTTTTGTCTTTCTTTTTGTTTTTGAAGTCTAATTTTTACGTTTGCATTTTATTTTAAAGGAAAAGCTTTAGTATTAATGATTTCCTTCCTTTTTCTTTCTTTTTTTTAAGGGAGTAGTCTCTTTTCTTTTTTCTCTCTCCCTCCCTTGTATTTTTTTTTCTATTTACCTTCCATATTGGTATTTTTTTGTGGCTTTCTTTTTTTTTGTTATGCATCCCTTTATACCTGAGACTTTTTAATTGGATTAAGGTGTTGAAGAACCTGAAGAACTTTTCTTTTCTCTTCTTTAGTTTTTTATTTTTCCGCCTGTTCCAGGATTTAACATTTTTTTCTTTTTGTGTGTGTTTATGGTCTTTTCTTCCATTTTTGAGTTTTTACTGCTATCTAACCAATCAATTGGATTAAGGTATACAAGAACCTGAAGAATTTTTTTCTTCTTCTTCTTCTTGTTATTATTTGGCTTCTTTTTCCCCCACTATTTTTACTTGGAATTACAATTGGTTATTTCACAAGTGGATTAAGGTCTAGAAGAACCTGAATATTTTGAATTGTCTGAAATGAGTAGAAAACTAACAGCCCCTGATTCCTCAACTTCTATTTCTTCCTCTTCACCATCTGGAGGACAACGCTCAATACAGATGATGTTACAGCAAGAAAAAGAACAGGAAAAAGTGACGCTGCAGATGATTATGCAAGGAATTCAAAATATACAAATAAGAACAAAGAATATTGAAAAGAGAACAGAGAACATTGAACAAAGAACAGGAAAAATGGATGAAATGGTGGAGAACATTCAACAAATGATGATGAAGTATGATGAGAGATTCCAAAAAATTGAAGAAGTCAAACAAAGAGATAAGAAGATTAGAGATATTGATAGCAGATTAACTGTGGTTGAACAAGATAAAAGTGGGATGTTGAGATGGGAGATGGACAGATCAGAATTTTATCTCAGATTCCAAAACATAGAGGAAGAAAAGGGACAAAACCTAGCTGAGATAATGATAGAAATTTTGGCTGAAGCTCTGGAAATAACTAAAGAGAAGATGATGGATGGAATAGACGAGGTTTATCAAGTCTTCACAAGATATGCAATGAGAAATAGCTTACCAAGAGAAGTTCACATCAGATTTACAAAGAAAGCCATTAAAACGCAAATATTGCAAGTAGCAAGAGAGAAAACATTAAAATATAAAGACAAGGAGATTGTGGTCCTGAAACAAGTACCCAGAAGAGTGAGAGAGATGAGAAGAGAATACCGATTTCTGACTAAAATTCTACTTAAAAAAGAGGTGAATTATAGATGGCTGATTCCAGAAGGTTTAATGTTTACATGGTAAGAACAGAGGCATAGAATTGACTCAATTGAGAAAGCTGAATTATTTTATACAGAATATTTTGGAGGGAAAGAGGAGGAGGCAGAAAAAGAAATGTCACTAATTGAATTCTAAGAGGACTGCCAAATAGCGACTGAAAAGGAAGAAGGTGCAGTAGGCGGAAAGGTGGAAGTCAAAGAACAACATGAACCAAGATCTACGAGAGCTGCTAAACCTAACTACAAAATATAACCATGGAAGAGAAAAAAACTGATTACAATTAACATAAATGGACTTAACTCAGCTGTTAAAAGAAGGAAAATTTCCATAAATTAGAGAAATTAAAATTTGATATAATATGCCTACAAGAAGTACATATTAAAAAGCAACATGAACAATTGCTGATACAGCCAAAATTAGGGAAAATATTTACTTCTTTGACACAACGCAAGAAAAGAGGAGTAGTTTTATACATTAAAGATATTATCCCAGCGAAATTGATCTATACCGATGATGATGGAAGATTACTAATGGTAGAAATAATGGACAATAATATGAAAACACTCCTGATTGCAATCTATGCCCTGAATGACAATCAAGAAGAATTTTATAGAAAATTACATATGAAAATAATTGACCTGGACTATGCTAATATAGTATGATGGGAGACTTTAATGGAATTGTAGATAACAAATTGGAGGATACAGCACAGAAAACAACAAAGCAAAACAGAAAGACTCTCCCTAAATCCTTTTTTAAAATGATAGATGAAATAAATTTAAAAGATACATGGAGAGAAAGAAATGCTAAGACTGAACAATACACCTTCTATTCAAACAGACATTTATCATGGTCCAGAATAGATATGATACGGATGTCAACAGAATTGTTAGCTAATATTCAAGAAATAAATATTGAAACAAGTACTTGGGCAGATCACAATCCAATGACAATTAAATGGAAAGGACAAAGAAGAAGATCTAGATGGACGTTAAATAATACTATATTAAAGGAAAAAGACTTCATACAGTGGATGGAGAAAGAACTGGCTTTCTTCTTTAGAGAAAACAAAAAAGAAGATACATCAATGCAGAACGTATGGGATACAATGAAGGCATATGCCAGAGGCTTGATAATAGACTATACAAGGAAAAGAAATACCATGAAAAGACTAGCCTCTAAGGCATTAGAGGATGAGTATAAAGGACTTGAAAAAGAGCTACAGAAAATGCCACAGAAAAAGGACATTAAGTTAAAAATGGACATAATTAAACAGAAAATGGGACTAATGGAAAAAGAAGAACTAGCACAGAAAATCAGAGGTGCGAAACAGAACTATTTTGAAGATGCAAATAAACCAGGTAGATGGTTAGCATACAAATTGAGAAAGGAGAAAGAATCAAGGAAAATATTGCAATTAATAGATGACCAAGGCCAAGTTTGCTATGATAGTAAAGAGAAGAAGGAAATTATACGAGACTATTATGGGAAACTATACACACAAGAGAATATTGATGAGGATAGAGTTAAACAGTACTTACAGAATGGTAATCTACCCCAGATACCTACAGAGATTGAAACAATGTTAGAAAGTAATATAACGATGATGGAGTTAACTGAAGCACTTAAGAAGCAAAACAATGGAAAGGCATTAGGCACAGATGGACTTCCCGCAGAATTTTATAAAACACTACAAGAATCGTTGAATCTTCCATTGCTAGAAGTTATGAATGAAGTTATGTTAAAGAAGATACCCAAATCATGGCCAGAAGCTTATATTACACTTGTCCCAAAAGAGGAGGCCAATCCATTACAAATCAAGAACTATAGACCAATTTCCTTACTAAACGCAGATTATAAAATTTTTGCTTCAATATTGGCAGAAAGACTTAAAAAATACTTAAACAATTTTATCCACCCTGATCAAAATGGATTTCTGCCAAAGAGACAAATTAAAGACAATATGAGAGTAATCTTGGACACTTTGGAATACTATGAGGCACACCCTGAAAAGCAAATGGCTTTGATATTTTTAGATGCACAGAAGGCATTTGATAATGTGAATTGGCAATTCATGTTATTACAGCTGGAACAGATGGGCTTTGGTAAAAAATTTATTCAAGCAATAGAATCTATATATCATAACCAAACAGCAAAGGTAATGACAGAGGGAGAACTGACAGACTCTATTGATATAAGAAAAGGAACAAGACAAGGGTGCCCACTATCATCTTTGTTGTTTGTGTTAACCTTGGAAGTGTTAAACAGAAATATTAGAGAAGAAAAGGATATAAAAGGGATGAAAATTAAAAAGGAAGAATTCAAGTTGCAAGCATTTGCAGATGATCTGGTTTTCATTTTAGAAGACCCACTAGAAACAGCATCAAAATTGATAGAAAAGATAGAGACATATGGGAAGGTGGCTGGTTTGAAAATAAATAAAGATAAGACAAAGATTTTGACAAAGAATATGCTATCAAGACAAAAGGAAGAACTGGCAGATCTATTGAAAATTCAGGTCACGAATAAGATCAAGTACTTGGGGATACTTGGGGATACTTCAATGTCCAAACGCCATCTTATTTGGTCTAGAGGTCACCAATAACAATGATGACATCACAACTGTCCGAAACATCATCAGGGATTATCAAGCATCAACCATCTCCGCTGATGAAATACTTGACATTTCACGCATTGGCCGAGAGCTCAATAACAGTGACGGCTCTGTGGCCCCACGCCTGTGCAGAGTCATTTGCAAAAATGAATCAAGCAAACGTAAATTCATTTATACTATAAACTCACTCGCCAAAACCAACACCAACCATAAGAACCTCCGTTGCCGCCCTGACCTAACCATACAGCAACGTGCCCGCTCCCGTGTACTCCGCATTGAACTCAAAAACCGTCTAGACAATGGAGAGAAGGACCTGTACATTGACTACCATGCTGACTGTATCAAAAGTAAGCCACGCAACCCAATACTCAGCTTTTACCCTCAACCACAACCCTACCTCAACCATTCCACCATCACCCAAGACTAGGCACGCACGCCCCCAACTACCTCAATTCCAACTACTGCCGGCCTTAAATGCAAACTACTCAATGCAAGAAGCCTCGTGAATAAAATACCTGAATTTCTCATCCTCCTAAATATGGCTAACTTCGACATTATATTTGTCTGTGAAACATGGCTCAATGCATCTCTCCCGACTCCATTACCACAGTAAGAGACTATCATGTTTACCGATCAGATCGTGAAAATCGTCGAGGAGGTGGTGTTGCTATCTTCTATAAAAAATCCTTACATCTAAAAAATATCCAAGTTACCCAGGAGCTTGCTCTTCCTGAGACCATCATCTGTGAACTATCCTTAAATATCACAATTCGATTCTTACTATGTTACAGAGCACCTGATTATGACATCGAACATGTAAACAAGCTAAATACATTACTAACATGGGCTGCATCCTGCCCATACCCTTTTATCTTTCTTGGTGATTTCAATCTACCTCATATTGACTGGACCCTAAATGATTGTACAACTGAAATCATACACACAACCTTCTACAATGCTATTACAAATCTGGGACTGGAACAACTAGTAACCAACAACACTAGACTAAACAACTGCCTCGATCTCATCTTCTGCAATAGTTTGAATTTAATTTACGGAATACAAACTAAAGAACCCTTTTCCAGCAGTGACCACAATATGATTGACTTTTGTCTCAACATACGTCCACACAAAAATCACCACAATGATGTAATCCCCAATTGTAACTTCAAAAAAGGCAACTATGATCTTATACACAACGATCTCTCATCCCTTGATTGGCAATCTCTATTCAATGGATGCAATACTGTTGAAGACCATTACAACATATTTTTACTTGAAGTCAAAAGAGTCATCAAACTATACGTACCAACAACAACTCCCAAAACAAAACAAAAAAGCAGATTACCCATATCAATAAGGAAACTTCAATCCAAAAAGAGATCACTCTGGCGGAAAAACAAATCTGGTCACGTTGCCAATTTCAAAAAACCGATACAAAAATTTATGCCACCAGATAAAGACCGAATGCACCAATTATCACATTAAACAAGAGGAAAACCTTCTAAGCACCAATTCCACCCGTGCTTTTTAAAATTTTGTAAACAACAAACTAAAAGACTCAAGGTCCATCCCTCCCTTGATAGGACCTGATGGTAAAGACTGCAACGACGACACCATTAAAGCCAACATCTTTAACACATTCTTCGGCTCAGTATTTGTAAACAGCAATGGATCATGCCCAGTATTTCCTAGCCGTACCACAGATAACAACAATGATCTAATACATATCGACTTCACAGAAGACAATGTTGAAAAAGCACTACGCAATCTAAAACCATCTCTATCTATTGGACCGGATGGAATATGTGCCTACTTCTTAAGAAAGCTATCCACTGTCATAGCCAAACCTCTAAGCATAATCTTTGAAAAATCTTTCAGAACCAGCTCCTTGCCTAACCTATGGTCACAAGCCACAGTCATCCCCATCTTCAAAAGGGAGACCCAAGCCTAGTTGAAAATTACAGGCCAATCTCCTTATGCTGCGTCACCTGTAAAGTCATGGAATCAATTATTAACCAATCCATCATCCTCCACTTAGAGACAAATAACCTACTCTCCAATAAACAATTTGGTTTCAGAAAAAAACTATCCTGTAATCTGCAACTCTTACACTGCAAAAACATATGGACGACACAACTCGACCAGGGCAAAGCAATAGACGCAATCTACATAGACTTCTGTAAAGCCTTTGATTCAGTGGTACACGACAAACTACTCCTAAAAATAAAATCCTATGGTATCTCTGGACAACTGAATAACTGGATAGAAGCATTCCTGTCAAACAGACAACAAATGGTCAAAATCGGGAGTGTCCTATCAAATCCAGTACCTGTCAATAGTGGTGTTCCCCAAGGCAGTGTTCTAGGACCAACTCTCTTCATACTCTACATAAACGACCTCTGTGATCATATTAAGAGCAATTGCGTTCTCTTCGCTGATGATGTAAAGCTGTTCAATACCACAGACAATACTGCTACCCTACAAAAAGATCTTGACTATGTATCAGAATGGTCAAACAAATGGCAACTTCAAATCTCAACAAATAAATGCTCTGTCTTACATATTGGCAAAAAAAATCAGAAAATAAAATACAAGCTGAATAGTCAAGATCTTGTTGATGACCCATGCTCTGTAAAGGACCTTGGAATACTCACCTCTAATGATCTAAGTGCTAGAGCCCACTGCAACTACATAGCCAAAAAGGCATTAAGAGTTGTTAACCTAATCCTACGTAGCTTTTTCTCTGGTAATATCACACTACTAACCAGAGCATACAAAACATTTGCTAGACCAATACTTGAATACAGTTCATCAGTCTGGAACCCACATTATGTATCTGATATTAGCACAATTGAGAAAGTCCAGAAATATTTCACAAGAAGAGTTCTCCACTCCTCTACTCATTGTAGAATACCTTATGCCACCAGACTTGAAATTCTAGAACTAGAAAACCTTGAATTACGCCGTCTTCGGTCTGACTTAAGCATGTTATATAAAATCATACATTGCAATGTCCTACCTGTCAATGAATACTTCAGCTTCAACCATAACAACACAAGAGCACACAATAGAAACAAACTCAAAGTAAACCGCAGCAAACTTGATTGCAGGAAATACGACTTCAGCAATAGAGTGGTCAATGTCTGGAATACTCTACCCGACTCTGTAGTTTCTTCCCCAAACCCCAAAAACTTTAACCTTAGACTGTCTACTATTGACCTCACCCCTTTCCTAAGAGGCCTGTAGGGGGCGTGCATAAGCGCACCAACGTGCCTACCATCCCTGTCCTATTGTTTCTCTTATTCTTTTATTTTTCTTATATGTACCCATTTCATGTATTCACAACTATGTATACATTTATACTTATTATCTTGTAAACAATTGGCAAATCAAATAAATAAATAAATAAATAAATAAATATACTTGACAGCAAGATGCAGTACACTAAAAGAGAATAATTATATCAAACTTAAGCAGCAGATAGCGCTAGATTTGGTGAAATAGGAAAATTTACAACTGTCATTAATAGGGAGAATATCAACAATCAAGATGAATATACTACCCAGAATTTTATATTTGTTCCAAACAATTCCAGTTAGGCTTGGAAAAGATTATTTTGAAGATTTAAATAAAATTGTGTTGAAATATATATGGCAAGGTAAGAAAGCGAGAATAAAGTTAAAACTTTTGCAAGATGCCAGAATAAGAGGAGGATTTGGTTTGCCTAATTGGGAGTTGTATTACCAAGCTACAAATTTGATGTGGGTTAAGGAATGGATTAAGAAATACTAGATTGTTGACATCAGAAGGACATGATCTGTTGTTGGGGTTTTCTATGGTATAAAGGAACTAAAACACAGGGGTATTTTAGAAGACATTATATACGGGAGTCTCTGTGGTTAAATTGGGAGAAGACTAAAAGGCAATATTATTTGAAAATTCCAGTCTGGCTATCGACTATTGATGCATTTTCTTATTTTATAATATATAAAAAGGAACAAACAGTTAGATATGGTGAAATATTGAATGAAAAGGGTGAACATAAATATATGCAAAAATTAGAGGAACAAGGTATAAAGATGAATTGGTTTTCATATGCGCAAATACATTTAAGGTATGACAAAGATTCTAAAACAGAAGGTTTCTATGATAAACTGACTGATTTAGAAAAGATTTTGACAGGTACTGATGAAAAGGTGATTAAAAATTATATGGATATTTATTAGAAATTAAACTAGAACAAGAACAAGTTAAAGAAACTATGATTGCTTGGGGAAGAATTTTGGATATAGGATTGATCTAGAGAAATGGCAAAAATTGTGGTCTCAAAATTATAAGATGACAATGTCAACAGCATATAAAGAAAATTTGTATAAGATGTTTTACAGGTGGCATTTTCCCCCAACAAGAATAGCAAGAATGTTCAAGAACAAATCCGAAAAATGTTGGAAATGTCATCAGATACCAGGCTCATATTACCATATGTGGTGAACTTGTGCGGATGCCAAAAAATACTGAACTAAAATCCACACGTGGTTGGAAAAAATGACAAAAAAGCATATAGACTTGAAACCAGAGATATTTTTATTGGGAGTTTTGCCTGAAATACATAGTAAATAATTGATTGTAAATGTATTAAGAGCGGCTAGGATTGTATTTGCCAAAAACTGGAAAAATGAGAAAACACCATCACAGGAGGAAATCATTAAGAAAATATTGGAATGTGCTGAAATGAATAGATTGACATTTGAAATCAGAGAACAAGATGATAAACAATTTTATAAAATTTGGGATCTATTCTATCAATGGTTAGACAATAAAACATGGTAATGAAATATGTAGATTCTTAGAAAATAATAAATATATAAAGATTTATTCTTTTCTTATTATATCTACAAAATGACTGTAGGATAGATTTGAGATGATAATATGAACTGTCATAAAACAAATTAAGTAAAATATGGATTATTTCATAAAACATGAATGAATAAAAGTATAGTCAAATGATTGATTAACAATGATATTAATGTACTTAATATTTGATTGAAAATATGAGAATATATACAATGTAATTGTAATTGAAGACTACGAAATGGAAGCACAAAACAGTTTGTAAACCAACCAACACACTGTATGTATATATATATGGAAGATGGCTTGATGTTTTTATGTTTTGTCTGTCTATGTTTGTCTTAAAAACCAATAAAACACATTTGATACAGATTGAGCAGAAAAAAACCTGAACATCATCTCAAAGGGCACCAAGTCCTGTATCATCGTCAGTCACGTTTTTTTACACCCTCAAAATGCTTCCCAGGCAAATTCAGTTTTTGGGTCCTTTGTTCATGAGCCTGCTATTCTCTGATTTCAGTTCCTTCCATCTTGGCTAGCACAGCAAAAAGGCAGGAGAAGACTGTTTTCTGAACTGTCTCCCCTTTGCCAATTTCTCCACTGTATCATGTCAGAGTGATTAGTTAATCCTTTTTAAAATAGGGGTATTTGCCCACTGTATAGTATCTTGTCAGAGTGATTAGTTAATTCACTTAAAAATAGTTATGGTTATACTTACCACCCAGATCGCAAATGAGTGGGAACTGGGACAGGTCAAAGGCAGAAAGCACTTCTCTTCCTAGGACAGGCCAGTGCTCATTAAGAAAACCGGATGAGGTTTGTAACTCTTCCTTTGATCTAGAATTCAAATAAACGCTACCAAATAAACATCTCTAAATATAGCTTTATAAACTGCTATTGTTGTTATTATTTTTAATATCTGTTTATGTTTCAGTGAAAGCAATTTTTTACAGGATCATTTAAATGATGGTGACCAGGATTTGGAAAACTCTGTATGTGATACGTGAAACAGTCCTGCCATTTCAGTGGCCAATATTATAATGTTCTTGAAACAAAACAGATTCATACAGTTGCTGTATTGCAGGCTAGTGCTTTGTACATTAAAAAGAAATGCCTGATCAATTATATAAGTCACAACAGTATTCCAATGCCATAAAAAAGAGGTTGAAGATGATGCTAATGATGGGTCAAGAACATATAACAGAGATATGGACTCTTACCCCAAGCTGGCATGCTTATTCTAATGGGTGGTTCTTTTTCTCCTGCCAACGAACAGCTGATTTTGCCCCCAAAGCTGGTTATTTGATGGCTTTGCTCTCTGTTTTTTTGAAAAGGGGACTAGGAAAGATCCAAGATCTTCAGATTATCATACACCTACGAAGAAGAGGGGATGGCCAGAATTCTTGATCTTGGAATGTTTGATGTCTTGCTAACATTTCCCTTCGGTTGTTCATTTTTCTTAAGGGTCAGGCTGATAGGTCTGTAGTTTCCTGGTTTCCTTTTTTGAAGATGGGAACTACATCAGCTCTTTTCCAGTCCTCTGGCAGTTCCCCGGTGCTCCAAGATCTTTGGAAGATATAGTTCAATGTTTCTGAGATCTCGTCTGCCAGTTCCTTCAAGACCTTGTGTAATCCAAGTGGTCCTGGTGATTTGAACTCGTCTAGGAGAGACAGGTGCTCACTTACCATTTTCTTCCCTTATTTTAACTTGTGTTCCTAATCTGTTTTTTGTGGTGTTGTTTTTAATAAGTTAGACTGTTTTTTTCCCTTTGTGTAAAGACAGATGCAAAAAATGAGTTAAGTAGTTTTGCTTTCTCCCTTGTTGCTTGTCACCTTGCCACTTTCTCCCAGCAATGGACCAATTGTTTTCTTGATTTTTTTTCTTGTTTTTAATATGTTGGAAGAAGCTTTTTTTTGGTTATTTTTTACTTTTGTCACATTATGAGCCTTAGATTTCCTCCCTTCATCTTTCCAGGCTTGGGCTATTTGCTGATATTCTGCCTTAGTTATGTGCCCCTCTTTCCACTTTTTATACATGTATAACCCCTTGCTGGACTTTTACAACTTCTTTTGCCCTTTCAGTATTTACATTTCTTGACGAATGCATCTTTTTCTTTTATATATACTGAGAATATTTGCACCAAGACAAATTCCTTGTGTGTCCAACCACACTTGGCCAATAAAGAATTCTATTCTATTCTATTCTATTCTATTCTATTCTATTCTATTCTATTCTATTCTATTCTATTCTATTCATTTCCAAACTACTTTCATTTTAGCTATAAGGAGGTTTGTGATGAAAATAAAAATTTTTGGCTGTGAAAGTCATTCAATTGGACTTGCAATTATACAGGATTATGTTATAAATTTTGCTCTTCCTAGCTTTTTTTTAAAAGCATTGATATTTATTTCTTAATTTTTTGATGGGAAATTTCTTTCTTTAATCATTTTTTATTCTGGGGGAAGAAAAATTTATTTCCTTGTGGATACTGGGCTTTGCCTGATGTGCTTCTCTTGTCCTTAAAGAAAGAACAGTGGGTTTCTCAAATGTTTCTAAAAGGAGATGGATTTTCTGGGAAGCATTCAAAAAAAGAATGTTATCTTACTTGAAGGCTTTATTTGAAACTTGCAGGTTTTATTTTATATATAAAGAAAAAATTGTTTATGTATAATAACAATTAACAGATGTGCAAACTCAAGACAATATTTAAAAGTAGGAAATAACAGTTGGGCTTATTTGCAACTGGGCGAAAACCTGATCTATTGCTATCAAATGTACTTGGTTTGGTAAATACAAACCTGCCAGAAAAGATTGAAAGGAATATAAATACAAGAAATTCTGAGACAATGAAATTGATAAAGGATGGACTGGACTTCCTTGGTAAGGGAATTGTAGTGTTTTCAAGGAGAATGTTTCAACAATGGATGTTGCACAACAGAAACCCATGAACTTTGAAAATGAGATGCCTAAGGAAAGGTTTCATTAATAAAAGTCAAATGAGGCTATTTGATTCTGGACAATAATGAGATAGATAAGATAACATTTGGGGTGATTTATGGTAAATAAGAAACTGTGTAGACTTTCTGTGAGTAAATGATAAAAACAGACTGTTAACAGAGTGCCTTGAATGTTAACTTTGCTGTTGTTTAACCTGTTAACTATTTTTTCCTTTATATATGCAATGAATCAATTAGTCAATTGGGTTTCAAATAGATATAGAAGCTTATAAATTTTGGACCTGCTTTGCAAAGGGGGAAGCTATTATTGTTGCAATAGATTTGTCAATGTTCAACTAGTGGGGACATGTGTTTTTGTCTTTTGTTCTTTTCAGATTTTTTTATCATTCTTGGTTTTTTTTGTCTCTGTTAATACCATGTTTCCCCCAAAAATTACTTAGCCTGAAAACAAGCCCTAGCCCGATTTTGACACCTGTGCCTAATATAAGCTCTACCCCAAAATAAGCCCTAATTAAGCCCTGCCCACTTCATCCCACTCTCTGGTTGTATGAGGTGGGGTGAGGCACATGTATAAAAATTAAGCTAGGGTGGGAGTGGGGTGTGTGGAGCTGCCCAACATGCCCTACACCTACTTACCTTAGGACCGCTGTAGCCAGGCCACCCATGCTCCAATACCTGTTGTGCTGCTGATTGACTTCTTCTGAGGCTGCTTGTGGCTGGATGCCACATGGCACATTACGCCAGTATTGCCACTCATAGCAGGAGATGGTGTGGCTCATCGTGTCGGTGTTGCTGCTCATGCATGCAATGGCACAACATGCCATGCAGCCTCCTGCTGCGAGTGGCAGCATCAGTGCCATGCAGCTTCCTGCCACGAAAGGTGACCTTGGCGTGATGAGTCATACGGTGGCTGTGAGTGGCTGTAGAAGATATCGAGCAGCAGCCCAACAGGTCTCAGGGAATGAGAAGCCTGGCTGCAGTGGTCCTAAGTAAGCGAGTAAGACATTCCCCAAAAATAAGACCTGGTGCTTATTTTGGGGCCCAAAAGAAAATAAGTCTGGGTCTTATTTTGGGTGAAACACAGTATTTTTTTCTTTTGGTACTTTGTATTTTAATCTTCTGAATAAAAAAAAAAGTTAAAACAAATTACAGAAAAAACACTGACATTGTGAAGACTAATCATGATTAGTTGCTCATGAAACAATTTATTTAATGAACATTCTTTAAAATTTTAATGTTACCTGTAAATGATCTCAAAAATGTTGGAACAGCCATATATTGATGAAGTCTGATTATTTCCTTTCCTAGAAGAATTTTTTAAAAATTAAAAAGGGACAAAACAATCATTTTGGCATTTTCTTTTGCACAGAGGTAGATCCTGAATGTCTACTGTATTTTGAACAGTTCAAAATTTATTGTAAAGGTTTCATTATTAAGCCAGTTATCCTTCACTTTCTTAAGTACAGTTCAGTACAATCTGGTAATTTCATTTTAAAAAGTAGCAGTATGGAGGTGGGGTTGGGTTCTTTTAATATTTTTGATTTAAAGGAAGTTTCAGGAGAAATATCAGTTTCTCAGGCTTATCAATTCACCGTTGATGGGTCTGTAGGGAAAAAATATCCTCCCCCAATATTTTTGTCTTCAAATTAATGTTGGACCTGACTAGGTCAAATAGAGCTGTTCCTAAGTCAAGAGGTTCTTTTCATTGTAGAGTTTAAATGTTGTGAACAGAGATGGTCATTCTAGTAATTGGCAAACAAGTCTGGGGAGGCCTACCTGATGAAGACTGGAGTGATATACAGGTAGTCCTCAGGTTACAACCATTTATTTAGTGACCGTCCAAAGTTATAACAGTATTAAATGACTGGTCCTCAGAGTTCCAGCCATTGCAGAATCTATACAGTGATAATAATTTATGATGTTTCCTATCAGCTTCCTGCAAGCAAAGTCAGGAAGTTGGAAGCTGTGATCACAGGAGGTTCTTGCTCAATGGTCTGTGCAGTCCTCACATAATGATGGCAACTGAGACTGCTAGAATTACAGTTGCTAAGCCACAGGGTCACAAGCATCATGCTTTGTGATTGCATCAGTTAGTGATGGAAAATTCAGCCCTAACTGCATATGGAATTTGAGGATTATCGTAACAGGAATATGTTGACATTTTCATATTATTAAGTAGCACTCAAAAAAGGTTTACATTTATCCAGATTTCTGATTTTTTATTTTTTATTGTTTAGAAATTGTTCTTTGAATTTTTGCCTTTGCAGCTGCTGCTTTTCATTTTACTTTAACTTAAATATGCCTCTTGTGATCTAAATTACATTTATAATCAAACTTTGGAAGTTGTTTTTATTGGCAGAGACCTCTAATACAGGGGTGTCCAACCTTGGCAACTTTAAGCCTGGAGGACTTCAACTCCCAGAATTCCCCAGCCAGCTATTTTGATATAAATTAGTTTTATTTATTTAAAGTTATTGATTTTGTAATCGGTATAAATAATCTGAATTAATATAAATTTTTTAAAAAACCATTGTTAAAATATCACAGTGTTTTTATGGTTCATATTTATTTGAAAAATTAACTGACTATTGTTAAATCCATGACAAATATCCTAAAGCATTTTTCAAGTCAATTACTACTCCTATTTACAAAAAGTTACCTATCATTTATAAACTGTAATCTCAGTCTTCATCTTAATGAAATGACTCTATAGCATAAACGTTTGCTTTTCTTGCTTTTATTAGGGTTTGGGTTTCTGTTTCTTGTGCAAAGCTTTTTAATAATGGAATCAAGTAAAATATAGAGGAAAAATTGTCAGGAGCAACATCAGGTCAGTAGCATAACATAAGATGCTCTTTCATGTTCTATCTTTATTTATTCTAGTTCACTAGTCCCATGCTGGGACTGTTTACCTCACAGCATCAGGCAAATGTTGCATTGATGGATACATAACTTCAGAATAAAACTTCATGGAATAATACTGAGACTTTGGACTTGATTTGACCAGGTAGAGATTGGTAATGTCTGTGTTTTCATAAAGATCTAAAAAAGAAACAAAAATTACAGGTGTCGTTGTAGGTAAGTGTCTTTCAATTCACTAGAGTAATACTTGCAATATTGTCTTAAACTACTTCTTTAAAAACAAATTATGTTGTATTTATGTCAAGCATTTGATAATAATAAGAAAGACAGTTTGATGTAATTGTTAAGGCACCAGACTAAAAACTTGGAGAGTGTAAGTTCCTATCCTACATTAGGCACTAAGCCAGCTGAGTGACTTTGGGCTAGTAATCACTTCCTCTCACCCATAGGAAGGAAGTGGCGGCAAAGCTCTTCTGAAAAACCTTACCACAAAATCTGCAGGGACCTGTGGTATCTAGGCAGTTTCAGACACAACTGAACGCAAGGGGAAAATAATCATAATAATATAATCACAGGTGCAAATAATCCTTTTAGGTGCAAATAATACTTTAGGTGCAAATAATGACTTTTAGGGGAATAAAACTGATCCCTAAAACAAAGAAGGGTCTACACAATATGACATTCTATAGGTCTGTTGCGTTGTTAAATCAATATTTTTTAAAATCACCTATTGGCCAGTGGAAGATAGTAAATGCATTTGTAAATTATAATGTAAAAGGGGATGCAATGGCTCAGCTGTTAAAGATGCCCCGGGCAGCTGAAAGCTGACAGCCTGAGTTCAAGATCCAAGTGCTGCATGATGGATGCAAATAATCCTGACTTTTAGGGGAATAAAATTGATTTGTGATTATCTTTAAAGCAAACAAGGCTATACACAATATGTTCTTTTATAGCTCAATTGCATTTTGAATCAATATTTTTTATAAATCACCTATTGGCCAGTGGTGTGTAGTAAATGTATTTGTAAATGAAGTGTGCTTCTTGGCAAACATGTATTTATCTTTCCACATTTTCATTTTATTCAAAAAAAAGTTAAAATATGCAACTACAAAAACAAAACAAGGCATTTAGAAAGGTGCATTTGTCGTGTCCGTCGCAAGGAATGAGACTCGGAGCCAGTGACTTGGTTCAGCTCATTTATTAGGTCTCCGAGATCGGCTCGGCTTCAGAAAGAAAACGGCGGCTTTTATTCTTTGGCCGCCACGGCCAATGGCACCGCTTTGAATCTCCCGCGATTAGTTTCCACCAATCGCGGGTGATTCACGGCGGGCCAATCCGGGCGGCTCACTCAGCCAATCAGTTCGCCGCGCGTCTTGTCCAATCGCTGCGCGGTTCTACAAGAATGGTAATGACCGTACAGAACACCCCTCCCCTCTTGGTAGGGTCCTACGTAACGTAGTCCCGTAAGTAGGCGGGGCTTCGTACTTGTCTACTTGACCTCCGCAGATTAGTTGGTGCTTGGCTCCCGGCCGGTTCGGTCGGGTTCTGTGTTGCTCCTTGTCCTGTTGATGGAACCGTCTGGAAGGCTGGGCCGGGCCTTTCGTCGCAGCTCCCTCCCGGTCTACCCGGGCTGGTTGAGTTGCGGTTGCCGCTCCCGCCTGGTCTTTCTGGGCTGGTTGAGCTGGCCTGGCTGCTTCTTCCTGGTGAGGTGTCGAGCTGGCTGTATGCTGGTGAGTATTCCTGGTTTCTTTCTAGTGGGGTTTGGTCTTTTGGGCTTTCCCTCCCCTCTTGGTTTGTGTTGGGGGGGTTCCCTTCTGTGTTTGTTTCTGTTTGCGTGTCGGTTGTGTTTCCCGTGGCTGTTCTAGACCTTAACTGGTCGATGTGTCGTTTCCATGCTCGTCCGTCGGCTGTCTGTAAGCGGTACGAGTGGGGGCCTGTCACTTGGGTTACGGTTGCTGGTACCCAGAGTGGGTCTCCGGTGAGGTTTTTCGCGTATACCGCGTCGCCTGTTTTAAAGGTTCGGTCTTTGCTTGAGGAGTTTGGGGGTTTTTCAGGGTTGTATGTGGGGTGCAGTCTGTCGAGTGGGGACCTTAATTTTCTCCCCATCAGTAATTCCGCCGGGCTTTTATTGGTTGTTGTATTCGGGGTTATGTGTTGTATAAAGAGCATTTTGTTTATTTTCTCTTGGATTTCCCCGTTTTCTATTTTTTGGATAGTTTTTTTGGTAAATTGAACCATCCGTTCCGCCCTCCCGTTCGCCGCCAGATGTGCCGGCGCTGTTAACGCATGTCATATCCCCCGCTCCGCTAGGAATTTTTCGAATTCCAGCGAGGTAAATTGGGGCCCGTTGTCGGATACGAGGACGTCTGGGAGGCCGTGGGTTGTGAATAATTTGTTGAGTTCTTTGGTGACGGCCTCCGTGGTGGTAGTTCTCATGTTGCTTACCTCCAACCAGTTGGAGTAAGCGTCTACCGTGATGAGGAAGGTGTGGCCTTTTGTGGGCCCGGCAAAATCTATGTGGATCCTGGACCATGGTCCCCTAGGGTTTCCCATTCCAGGATTGGGGCGGCGGGAGGGCTGGGTCTGGTTTCCTGGCACCTGCTGCACGCTGCCACCCAGGCCTCGATTTGTTTGTCCATCCCTGGCCACCAGGCGTAACTTCTGGCCAAGGCCTTTGTCCTAACGATGCCTGGGTGTCCCTCATGCAATAATTCCAAAACCTTTCCCTGTAATTTTTCCGGAATAACAACCCGGTCCCCCCAAAGCAAACAACCTTTTTGCAATGACAGTTCTGTTTGTCGGTTTCGGAATGTTCTGAAGTTTTCGTCGTCATCCCTTTCGGGCCACCCCTTCTCCACCCAATGCAATACCCGCGCCAGACGTTTGTCTTTATTAGTTTCCTGGGCAATGTCTGACGCGGTTATGGGTAGATCGGGCAGAGTCTCTATGCTGAGGGTGGTCGTCGTGGGTGCTGGGTCGGTGTCGAAGTCTGGTAGCGGTGTGCGACTCAGGGCGTCTGCGTGGGTGATCGTCTTACCGGGTCGGTGCGTGAGCCGGTAGCTGTAGGCGGCAAATTCGGACCACCTTGTCATTCTAGGGGATAGAATGTTCGGGGTGGCCCTGTTCCCTGCTAGGATTCCCAGCAGCGGCTTGTGGTCGGTGACGATGGTGAAGGTTCAGCCGTAGATGTACTCATGGAACCTTTTGACAGCAGCAACGATGGCCAGGGCTTCTTTGTCCAGCTGACTGTAGTTCCTTTCCGGTTTGGTGAGGGTTCTTGAGAAGAAAGCGATGGGTGCTTCTTTTCCGTCGGGGAGCGTGTGGCTGAGGACGGCGCCAATGTCGAAGGGTGATGCGTCGCATGTGACAGCTATCGGTAGGGTCTCTTTGTATTGGATGAGGACGGCATCCGAGGTGAGCAGGTCCTTGGTTTTGTTGAAGGCGGCTTCCTCGCGTTTCCCCCAAGTCCACAGAGCCGCCTTGTCCAGGAGCCTATGCAAGGGTTCCGCCGCGGTCGCCTTTTGGGGCAGGAAAACATTGTAAAAATTAAGCAGTCCTAGAAATGCCTGTAGCTCCGTTTTATTCTTCGGCCTGGGGGCTTCCTTGATTGCTCTGATTTTTCCTCGGTTGGGTGAATTCGTGCCGATCTAAGAGGTACCCCAGGAACTCGACCCTTTCGGTGTGTAGTTGGCATTTCTCTTTTTAACCTTCAGCCCCGCATTTTTGAATTTGGTTAGGACCTCCCTCAGGCGACCCTCTAGTTCTTTTTTGGTTGGTTGCCGACACCAGTACGTCGTCAAGTAGGGCACCACCCCTTGATTCCTTGCAGGAGTCTCTCCATGAGGCTCTGGAATATCCCTGGGGCCACGCTGACTCCAAACTGGAGTCTCTTACAACGGAAAGCCCCCGGTGGGTCACTATGGTTTGCGCCTCGGCCGTTTCTGCGTCGACCGGTAGCTGCTGATAGGCTTGTGCCAGGTCGAGCCGCAAAGACCTTGCCTCCCCAGTGAGTGCAGGAGATGCTGCACTACTGGGACGGGGTAGGCGCTTTGCTGCAAGGCGCAATTGAGGGTGGCCTTATAGTCCCCACAGATCCTCACCGACCCATCGGGCTTGACGGGGGTGACTATGGGGTCTCCCACCGGGCATGGTCGATTGGTTCGAGGACCCCTTGTTTGATGAGCTTGTCTATTTGCTCATCAATCTTTGGCTGGAGTGCGAATGGCACTCGCCGTGGTTTCAGGCGAATTGGGGGAACGCTGGGGTCTAGGCTGAACGAAATAGGGGGCCCTCGGTACTTGCCTAGGGTGCCGTCAAACACTTCCTGGAAGTCCTTCGCGAGTTGTTCCTCCCAGTCGGCCTCCCCGATGTGGTCGATGCCCGTCACCTCGATTCTGAGCGGCGTGAACCACTGAAGTCCCAAAAGGCTAGGGCGGTCTCGGTCCACGATCGTCAGGGGAAACCTTGCTGTACGCCCCTTGAAGGTTACCTCGAATTGGCCTGTTCCGACTACCGGTATGCGATTCCCTTGGTAGTCCTTGATGATTAGGCTTTGGCTTTCCAGCCCTCCTCTGTGGATGGCAGGCACCAGGCGCTTGATTTCCCGCCATGCAACCATGGAGAGGTAGGACCCGGAGTCCACTTCCATCTTGCATGGCTCGCCCTCGATGCCCACCTCCACATATACTTTCCGGGCGTCTGTGCTGGAGGAGTGGCCGATGACGACCGTCTGGTGGGTTTCCTCTCTCCGCCTGTTCCCGCCGTCTCGTCGGCCCCGTCCATCTTGGTTCCATCGGCTTTCGGCTTGGCGGTCTCTGGGCCTGGAGGGGTGCCATCTCGTCTCCGGTCGTTGTCAGTCCCGCCGCCAGGGACAGTAGGCAGACTCGGGCGATGTGGCCTCTCTTGTCGCAGTGCCGGCATATTGCATCGAAGAATCGGCACTCCGACCGAGGTGGTCGCCTCCGCACCGGCGCACGGTTGCCCGACTTACGACCCGTCGATCGCGCCGATCTCGGTCCGTCTGGAGCCAATGCACGTCCTCTTCCCGTCGGTGGTGTTGGAGGCGGAGTCGAGGTCGCCATGGTGTGTGGTGGTCTCTCGGCGGCTTGCTTCGGAACGCGTCTCGGTTGCCGTGCCTGCCTCGGTGGTCGCATTTCGGTCTTCGGTGTCGGACCTCCGCATCTGGGCCGCCGACTTCCGGGTTGCCTCGGCTGCGGTGGCGTCTGCGAGGACGTCGGCGAGGGCGATGTCGCCTTTTGCCATCAATCGGCTCTGGAGAACTGGGTCTCTGAGTCCCAGGACGACGCGGTCTCGGAGTGCCTCGTCCATGTCCGTGAAGCCACACATGCCTCCGAGATTCCGCAGGTCGGCCACGAAATCGCTGATGCTCTCGCCCGCTCACTGGTCTCGTCGGTAGAAGTCGTGCCGCTGGATAAGGGTGGGCACGTCGGGGCATAGTGGTTCCCGAGCAATGGCCTGAGATCGGCCCAGTCCATTGTTTTCACGTCCTCTGGTTTCGCGAGGGCTTTCGCCATTTTAAACACTGCGGGCCCGCAGTGCGTGAGGAAAACCGCTCTTTTCTTCTGCCCGGTTGCATCCTTTAGATTGCTACTTTCGAGGAACATCAGGAATCGGTCGGTGTACGATTCCCAATCCTCAGTAGCCGGGTTAAAAGGTGCGGGCGGTGCGATGCTGGCCATCTCGTCGGTCTCGTTTCCTCTGGACAGGTGTCCGATGGGGATCAGTTTTGGGATCCCACCTTCGTCGCCAGTGTCGTGTCCGTTGCAAGGAATGAGACTCGGAGCCAGTGACTTGGTTCAGCTCATTTATTAGGTCTCCGAGATCGGCTCGGCTTCAGAAAGAAAACAGCGGCTTTTATTCTTTGGCCGCCGCGGCCGCGGCCAATGGCACCGCTTTGAATCTCCCGCGATTAGTTTCCACCAATCGCGGGTGATTCACGGCGGCCAATCGGGCGGCTCACTCAGCCAATCAGTTCACCGCGCGTCTTGTCCAATCGCTGCGCGGTTCTACAAGAATGGTAATGACCGTACAGAACAGCATTAAAAACACGAACACAAATACACATGTGTATATTTGTGGTCTCACTCTGTGTTATTACCATGCTTGCCACATATTTAGGGCGCTGGCAGAAGAAGTAGGGAGAATTTTTTTCAGACTGGAATAGTGATGAGGCAGCCAAAGAAAAAAAGACACATGTCCTTTAACTCTTAGTGAAATACATTCAAGGCTGTGGTTAGCAGGACTTAAAGATAAGCCAGCCTCTAGACGTGTACCAGTTATTTGGCCAAATGCAATGGCTATTTTTCATTTTTCAAATTTCATTAGAGTTGGGATTTGGATATATTTTTATTTTGAAAATTGGTTCAATCCCATTGTACAACAGTAATGTTCACAGTTTGGAAACAAACTGTTTTGTTGTGAAAACAGCAGGGACACCATCTCAAAATGCCAATTTTTTGCTCTTCTGATTTATATTTCTTTGCAAGTATGGGACTATAAAACTTTGGGAAGAACAAAAAGGTCCTGTGATGCAGGCTGGAACAAATCTCAAAGAAAGTAATAATGGACTCAACACATACAAACACATACACAAACCCAGTTACTGCACACCATACCAGCTTTCTGGCCTGTGATTTCTGGATGCCCCCTTTCTCCAACTATGGACTTGCCATGGTAATGGCTTCACGGTACTCCACATGGGGGTTCCCTCTCAACCCTCCAAGGAAATGTCAGGCGATTGGCCAAGTGCAATCAAACGCTACAAAAATGAAACACCAGTGTAGACAAGAAACCAAGGAGAGGAATAGAAGACTTGCAACACTGCAAGAGAGACAGTACAACAGCGTGAGTTCCAACCAGAGGTGGTATTCAGCAGGTTCTGATCAGTTCTGGAGAACCGGTAGCGGAAATTTTGAGTAGTTCAGAGAACTGGCAAATTGGCATTTTACAGTATCCTTCCCCTGCCACACCCACGAAGCCACGCCCACAGAACCAGTAGTAAAAAAAATTGAATCCCACCATTGGTCCTGACTACAGGATTTTCCTGTCTAATACAGGATTGGGATACATAAATATCCGGGAAACGCCGGGTTATCAGCTAGTTATGGAATAATTGTTGGCCATTCCAGTTGCTTCCTGCTTCTCACAGGATTACCTTTGCCATCTTTCCACTCCAGTGTCAGGAGCTTTAACCCCACACAGGCCTCTAGCAGCCTCTGCATCCCAGTGGGGCTGGTGCTCAAGCGCTCAGCAACAGTTGTGGAAGACAGCGGTTCCCCTGATTCCTTCAGGACATCAAAGACACCCAGCTCACAAGCAGTTGAAATGATCTAGGAAGAAAGGGAAAACAAAAGCTGTGGCATTCCTCTCAGTTCTATTCAATAATCTCCAAATCTATCTTTCCATGGCTCTTCAAAGGAAGATATAGTTACTAAATTATTTAATAAATTGGCTGGGAGATTTATTAATGGAGATTAACGTTAGTCTTTTGGATATAAAAACTCTAACAGTGATAAGCTAAAATCATCTGTGTAATTAAAAAGCCAAAAGGTGTTATTAAACATATTAAGGAATTTACCTATGTCTAAAGCATGCTGTAATGAAATTTTGTCAGCTGTAATTGGGCCCCTTTTAATTTCTGATAGGCAAAAGGGGAGCATATCTGAAAAAAGAAAGTAACCTATTGATGTCCACTGAAGCCAATTTGCTCAGAAAGCACAAGAAAGAATTTTGTGGCCATTTATTACTGACCATTTCATCACAACATAAACTTTGGTGATTCTATTGTTTTCACAACCATTGAGAAATGGAGGTCTTTTGTAGTTTCAAAGTTAAGATTTAATATTTTCAAGTATTACCCACCTTACCTTGAAAGTTATAAATGAATGCTGGTATCCAAACAATGTTTGAATAGTTTTGGTTTCTTCTATTGAACTCATTGTACTTGGCTTCTCTCGTTGATCCAAAAGGACACTTCTCCAGCCAAACTTGGTATTCCTGTGTGTAAAAATTGCATAATATAGGTGTCCTTAAGATGTTCCAGGGCCAAGGTATGAAGTAGTATTAATGACAAAACAAGGACACAGAAGGTCTTCAAAAGTCTTTCAACAGTGGCTCCTGAATAAGTTTAGCTGACCCAGCATTAGAGGACAGGTATCTTATGAAAAGCAGAAACAAGAAATGGAAGGTCACCTTGATCTCCACAATGGATGAATGGCTACAAAAACTAGTGGAGCTGGCCGAGATGGCTAAATTGACTGTTTTGATCAAGGAAAAAAAAATACTTTTATTTCTACTTTGAAACCGCTTCTGGACTTTGTGCTTGTGGTGAGGAAAAAAATGACACTTTGATTTTGGGTTTTACCAATTAGATAGATTTATTGTTATAGAAACGGCGAGTTAATATGATTATGTAAAAGTAAAAAGATTTGATGTTAATGCCTTCCCCCCCTTTTCCCTCTCTTTTCTCTTTCCCTCACTTTCCCTTTCCCTTTTCCCTTCCCTATTTTCCCTATTGTTTACTTTTGTATTTTGTTTGTATGCTATATTATAACTAATAAAAAACTATTAAAAAAAGAAAAGCAGGAAATGAGTAAATGAGCAACTTGTGTGCGGGGCTGGTTGGCACACCAAAAGAAAAATATGACATAACTCTAAAAGGTGTAAATTATTGGAGGATGGAGTAGCCTTTCTAAGATGAAAGTTTCAAGCTGAATGGCAAGCAGTAAACACAATCCAGAGAGAATAGGAGGCCATCCCAGTGGTGGGATTCAAATTTTTTTTACTACTGGTTCTGTGGGCATGGCTTGGTGGACATGGCAAGGAAGATTACTGCAAAATCCCCATTCCCTCCCCACCCCACTAACCTGCTTTCCAGTTCTGTTCTCCTATGCAGGGCAACAAAAGAAGACCCAGCCAATCAGCTGGGACTCAGGAGGCAGAGAATAGATGGGGGGCGGGGCCAGTCAGAAGTGGTATTTGCCGGTTCTCCGAACTACTCAAATTTCCGCTACCGGTTCTCCAAACTGCTCAGAACCCGCTGAATACCACCTCTGGGCCATCCCCACAAACAAAGCAAACACGATGAAAGAAAGGGAAATCCAGAAAGGGATTTGTTAAGACAGCTTCATTTCCAGCCAAGCATCTTAATCTTTCCTTTATAGATGTTCAACTACTGCTTGTCATCTTTAATGTCTTCCATCCATTGACTCCATAATGTTGGCCAGACCTTATTTCTCTTGAGGAACCTGGATGTACGGTTTTCTTTTTGTTCCTCCCTTCAGGGTCTCCCAGTTCTCCATATCTGACTTGGGAAATATAGTGTCAAAACTATTCAGATAAATTCCCTTTAAACTGTTTGAGAAAATGAAAAATTGTGAGAAAAGAAGACAGAAAAGGAGAAATAGCATTTTATTTTAGGAAAATATGTAGGAATGTGGGATAAGTATATGTCTACAACTAAGGAGCAACCTATTTTAGAATATGGAAAGTGTGGGGAAATAGTGAAAAAATACATTTCTCTAAAATGATATGGGAAGTGATTTCCATAGAATTAGAAAATGCTAATATTTATATTTAGAGAGATATTAGGATAGATGGAGAAGAGGTAAAGAAGGGCATAAAACTAACAAACAAGTTTTAGAACAAATATTTAAAAATAGTACCTTAAGCTCTAAAGAAGAATTTAAAAGACCCTGTACCCAAGACTCAATATATTAAAATAACCCTAAAATACTACTATTGAAATAATTAATATACGCATACACTGTAGAAAATGTACAAACATTTAGTACTGAGTATTAAAAAAAAACATTTATTTTTCACATTAAATACTGGCTTAGCCAGAATCAAAATGGGGACATTCTAGAAATCAAATTAGGTAAAAATTTTCCACCTCTTTTTTCCTGACTATCACAGGTTCTAATTTGTACCCTGTTTCTCCAACAATATGGCCTCCCCCAATAGGAAGTCCCAGCATGTTTTATAGGCATGAAATGAAATTAAGCCCCTCCCCCCAAATTAAGGCCTATATTAAAACATGAGAAATGGGGGGGAAATGGTGGGGGGGGGCTTGCCGTTAGGAAGTACTTTTGTTGCACACCCGGATATGGTGCTGCCTGCGTTGACCCCAATACAAAGTGCCCCACCAACGCCGAGGTCAACATCCAAGCCATCGCCGCCTGCCTGCCTGAAGATGCAAGGGGGGGGGAATTAAGTCACCCCCAAAAAGACGGCCTAGCCATTTTTTCGGGGCTCAAAAAAAAATAAGACCCGGCCTTATTATATGAGAAACACGGTAGATGCTAATGCTTTCCATAAGGTCCTTGGCAAAGGTGGTGTATTCTGTATAAAGGAAAAGCCATGAAAAACTGGATAGAAAATTTTAGATTAGTAGCTTCTTACCAGAACGAGAAGTGCTAATTGTAGAGGCTGAAGTCTTATCCGTATGATAGCTGAGCAGGAGAGGTTCTGTGTCAGTCTTTCAAGAGACAGTTTCATGAGACGCTCAGTTTAAGCTTCAGTTTCAGAAAAAAGAAGAGAAGTCAGTGAGTGGGTATATATCTGCGGAATATAGGAATGTTTCCAGGAATTGCTTAATTTACCTGCCAAGACAATTCTGATCCTGCCACCTCTTTATTGTAGATGTCAGGATGACTGGGGGCCTCAAGCAATTGTGGGAAGAAATATCCTTCTGGGTTCAGTTCCAAGTGGAGAAAAAGACGTTGGAAACATGGAGGCTGTTAGGAAGCTTTAATGGTGGACAGGACCACATGGCCTGGAGCTCCAGAGTGAAAAGGAAGGATGATCACATGCTTCAAGGTAAAGGAAGAGATCAAGAGAGAAAAAGGACTGATATGCTGAGAATGCCTGGGTTTTATACAGGGGTGGGATTCAAATTTTTTAACAACCAGTTATGTGGGCGTGGCTTGGTGGTCATGTTATTGCTGGGCATGGCCAACTCAATATCCCTCACATCGAGGCACACATCTCCTCGCCTGGCCTCTCATGACTGTGGGGATGCTGCTGTGGGGATGCTGCTGTAAGTGTAAAAAATGGTCATAAGTCACTTTTTTCAGTGCCATTGTAACTTTGAATGGCCACTCCACGCAAGCAAAGTACCAGCAAAGGAGGGGAAAAAAACTCCAGAGACGTTCCAGAGACAGGAAGTCTAGTCCTTCCAAGAATGTAATAAGGGTTAATGGAGAGGCAGTTTCTGTAAGCAACACCAGAATGTTTCCTTCCTGCCTTCCTTACAGGATTAGGCCAGTAATTTCTTCTAACAACCGCTTCTCCAAACTGCTTAGAATGTTAACAACTGGTTCTACCAAATAGGTGCAAACTGGTAAAATCCTACCTCTGGTTTTATAACCTTCGTTGGGATTTGAATTGAAGCTTGTTTCTAATTGGTTGTCAGACTCCCATGAAGCCATGCAGGGGCAACTCTGTAGGCTGTCCTGAGTTCCAGGCTTGGTTGAGCCTTGCTGGATGATGATGCACTGAAAGGGCTTGAGCAATTGTTATAGCTTTACCTGGAGATCTTTGTTATGTAAAGCATTCTGGCCCAGGCCTTAATGGCCCACCCATTAACAAAGGTGGGGGTGAGTTTCTGCTTCTGAGGTGTTTCTGCTCTTGAGTTTCTACTCTTTTTAGGGGAAATATTCTGCCTTTTAATATTTCCCAGAATATTTTAATTTTCTAGGAGAGGTGTGGGTGCTAATTTCCTACACAATAAAAATATGACTTTGGGAAAATATCTGTTTTAAATGCAAAAAGAATCATGGCACAATAATAGTATGTTAATTAAATATATTGGCTTGCTTTCTTGTCTTTTTCTATGAGTTAGCTTTCTGGCTTCTATGCTATCTTCCATCTAGGATCTCCTTTGCATTTTTTTTCATTATCAATTATATTTAGTTTCTCCTTCCCTTGGATAGCTCTGTATTATTAGAATTTATATTTTGAACAGGGATAATTTAACCTGGGTTCTTTCCAGGACTGTTATCCCTGAGATGAGGAAGACTGTGACTGAGTACAATTATCCTTGCTGCCATCTCCATTACTGCTCTTAACTACTGCTGCTTCCTTCCCCTTCCTTAAGACCACGTTGGCATGGCTGTTTGGCTGGAATTGCTTAACTGGACCTTTGCTCTTCTTTAGCTGGACTTTAGTTTTTCCATGGAGGCCAATGCTAATAGATTCAGGCCTAGCACTGGGATTGTTTGGCTAATCGTAGATGGTGTGCTGTAGATATGCACAACTAAAATAAAGAACACTAAAAATGTGCCAAAAATTGCAAGATACAGCCCATAAATCCTAAATTATCTCTTCCCAGGCACTCTTGCACATAAGCTAAATAAAGAATGTATTCTGAGGGTGATAGATCTTGCTAGAACATGTGTCTTGTATCTATAATATCCAGCCTCTGTTTGAAGATTGCTACAGAAAAAAGATTTACAATTTCATATGGCAACAGCTCAGTGGTGGGATTCAAATTTTTTTAGTACTGGTTCAGTGGGCGTGGCTTATTTGGTGGGCGTGGCTTGGTGGTCATGTGACTGAGTGGGCATGGCTTGGTGGTCATGTGACTGGGTGGGCATGGTCAACTCAATGTCACTCACATCAAAGGGTGCCTCGTCTGGCCCCTCCCCTCCCAGCCATTCCTTGTCACACCCAGCCTCAATGTATCTATAGTTCTGTAAAAATATTGTTCACCTTTTTTGACTTTATTATGTATTTACTGTAGATGTATTTTCATGGACCACTGAAAGGAGGAAATGGCCCACATGCTTCTTTATTTATTATTACTATTCCCTTCAATACAAAACATCACATATTAGGAAGAGCATATTAAGCTGGACTTATGCAACCTGATATACAAAATAAACACACACATATTTATGCTCTGGACTAGACATTGAATGCATGTAGATCTCTGAAAAATATGTGGTAGCCCTGGGCAAAAAAAGGCAGTAAAATCACTCTAGGTGTAGGGACAATGTAAAATATTAATACATGATAAATAATGGAACAATTAAAAATAATAGCACAGTTTTCTCTCTTTCTCTACCTTCCTATTTCTTTTTCTTCTCTCTCTCTCTCTCTCTCTCTCTCTCACACACACACACACACACACACACACACACACACACACCTCTGTTCATCCAGGCCCAAGAAAGGGGTGAATAAGTGGGGGGAGGGACTTCTAGGTTTCTAGGAAAAGGCACCCCTGGAAGCTGCTCTACTCTCCAACCACACAGATTGCTGATCAATTGGTCATCAGTGTTTAGGTGTCAAGAATGGCTCCTAATTGCAAAATAGGATCTCTTTGCAAATTCTATTTTAAGGCAATAAAGAAAGATCTGATGGATCAGACAAAGGTCAGTCTAAGATTCACAGGGAGCACACAGATCCCTCTGGTTCTCCCTGATCGGTCAGGCGAGGCCATACAGGTGATCCCCCCTCCCCGTGAGCGGAAGATGGATGGAAGATTTATTTATTTATTTATTTATTTGATTTGCCAATTGTTTACAAGATAATAAGTATAAGTGTATACATAGTTGTGAATACATGAAATGGGTACATATAAGAAAAATAAAAGAATAAGAGAAACAATAGGACAGGGACGGTAGGCACGATGGTGCGCTTATGCACACACCCCTACAGACCTCTTAGGAAAGGGGTGAGGTCAATAGTAGACAGTCTAAGGTTAAAGTTTTTGGGGTTTGGGGAAGAGACTATAGAGTCGGGTAGAGTATTACAGACATTGATCACTCTATTGCTGAAGTCGTATTTCCTGCAATCAAGTTTGGTGCGGTTTACTTTGAGTTTGTATCTATTGTGTGCTCTTGTGTTGTTATGGTTGAAGCTGAAGTATTCATTGACAGGTAGGACATTGCAATGTATGATTTTATATACCATGCTTAAGTCAGACCGAAGACGGCGTAATTCAAGGTTTTCTAGTTTTAGAATTTCAAGTCTGGTGGCATAAGGTATTCTACAACGAGTAGAAGAGTGGAGAACTCTTCTTGTGAAATATTTCTGGACTTTCTCAATTGTGCTAATATCAGAAACGTAATGAGGGTTCCAGACTGATGAACTGTATTCGAGTATTGGTCTAGCAAATGTTTTGTATGCTCTGGTTAGTAGTGTGATATTACCAGAGAAAAAACTTCGTAGGATTAGGTTAACAACTCTTAATGCCTTTTTGGCTATGTAGTTGCAGTGGGCTCTAGCACTTAGATCATTAGAGGTGAGTATTCCAAGGTCCTTTACAGAGCTTGGGTCATCAACAAGATCTTGACTATTCAGCTTGTATTTTATTTTCTGATTTTTTTTTGCCAATATGTAAGACAGAGCATTTATTTGTTGAGATTTGAAGTTGCCATTTGTTTGACCATTCAGATACATAGTCAAGATCTTTTTGTAAGGTAGCAGTATTGTCTGTGGTATTGAACAGCTTTACATCATCAGCGAAGAAGAACTAATTGCTCTTAATATGATCACAGAGGTCGTTTATGTAGAGTATGAAGAGAGTTGGTCCTAGAACACTGCCCTGGGGGACACCACTATTGACAGGTGCTGGGGAAGCAGCTCCCTGGAGGACGGGGCTTTCATTGTGAGGGGGAGGACAGGGCTTATTGAACTATTATTTGGATCTCTTCTGCCATGTGACCTATGGAGACAGCCTTTTGCCTTATTGCAAGGATAAGGACAACCCCAATCAGCTTGCATGTTGTGGCAGAGAGGTCTGAGGGCACCGTCTTCCCTAAAGAATTGCTCCACTGAAATGGAATGAAGCTGCACAAAGGAAGCCTGCAGAAAGCTTGGAAAATTCTGCTCTTTCAAACATTTTTCCCTTGGAGCAATTCCAAACAGGCTGTCCTTCAAAAGCAACTATAAACAATCCACTCTGGGAAGAACTGAATAAACTCACGAGCAGCTCTAGTCAGCAGCGGGACGGTGGGATAAGGAAGAAATCGGGCGGCGCGCTTTCCCAAGATCTCCGCCGCCCCACTCCAGCCCTCTCTCTCTCTCTTTCTCTCTCTCTCTCTGTCACACACACACACACACAAACACACACACCATTCTCTTCCTTTTTTTTCTTTCTTTCATTTCTTTCTCTTTTTCTTTCTGATCTTTCTTTTTCTTTCTCTCCCTTCCTCTCTCTCTCTCTCTCTCTTTCTCTCTCTTGCTCACACACACACACACACACACACACACACCTGGTCTGACTGGGATGGCACGAGAAGCATGTAACTTTGTTGGTTGTGTCCTTACGATTTATATTGACTGTTTCCTAGCATGATTTGATTGCTTATTGTATCCTATGAGTATCATTAAGTATTGTACCTTATGATTCTTGACGAATGTATCTTTTCTTTTAGGTATACTGAGAGCATTTGCACCAAGACAAATTGCTTGTGTATCCAATCACACCTGGCCAATAAAGAATTCTATTCTATTCTATTCTAACTTGTAATCAACAAATCATGACATTGATTGCTGGAACTTTCTCTTCAACGTGGAACAGAAAGGAATCAGGGGCCATGCTGTTTTCTTCCTAGAATAATATCAAAGATGTTTCCTTTCCTTAATTCAACTTCTTGGAAACCAGCTTTGCTGATTGTTCTTTCCCTTCAGTGAAGAGCAACATTAACAAGGAGTAGGTGTGGGCTGTGAAAGCCCCTCCTGTCTTCATCAAGAAGCAATTCCATTATTACGACAGCACTACCTGTTTCAAAATATGTTTCAATGATTTAGAGGTGGGAAAATGCTACTACTTATTTCAACAGCCCAATGAACATTGCACAATATCTTGAACATATCCCAATTTATCTTAAGAATACTTCTTTCACATACAATATATTCGTTCCTGTCAATGGTCAACCCGGACAAATTTGTTGTAGTAGTTCTTGTTATTATCATATTCTTTCATTATGTATTACTTATCAATTCAATCAATTTTACGGCAAGTGTAGCTGACATATTTTTAGGCAGTAAAAGTCAAGAACTAGAAAAATGCTTCAGGAACACAGTAAGAAATCCTATTAATTACATCTTTCATAGCATAGACACTAAAATACAAATGAACCAAAGAACAGATGTAGCATATTTGTTTGTTTGTTTATTTGTTTATTTAACAAAGAACTCAAAGCATATCCATATTCATACTCATTTTAATTTGCATCCTTTTCACATGTAGATTACGCACCAAGTCATAAACATGCCTTTTTCTTTTTCCTTTCTTTTCCAATCCAGATACAGAATTTTACATTTTTCTTCATGTTCAGTTAAGTTTGCTTTGCCAAAGTGAACCCTTGCCGGCCTCATGGATTCTCTTCATGAAACATAAACCCACCATTTATTGTTCTTTATTAATCCATTTATCCAATCCATATTTTATGGACTGGGGAAGAAGAGTAAAAGCTGAAAAAGTTGGAGAATGCTGAAATAGAATCTACCTGTAATCACTAATCAAGACACTGATTGCTGGAACGTTGAATAGGAAAGAAACAGGGATTATGCTATTTTCTTCTTATAATAAGAAGAAAATAATTAATATGAAGGAGGATTTTTCCCCTTAACTATTTTGAAACCAGCTTTGCATCAATGTACATTAAACTCAGTTTCTGATTGTTCTTTCCCTTCAGTGAAGAGCAACATTAACAAGGAATAGGTGTGGGTTGTGAAAGACCATCTACTGTCTTCACCAAGAAGCAATTCCACTATTACGACAGCACTACTTGTTTCAAAATATGTTCCAATGATTTAGAGGTGAGAAAATGCTACTATTCATTTCAATAGCCCAATGAACATTGCACAATATTTTGAATATAAAACTACAAAAAGAATTATGGCACCATATTAGTTTTTTTTTTTTTTTTAAAAACAAGTTTTATTAATTTTTAAAACACACAAATTATCATTATTCATTACATGTTTAAACCTTTTTCCCTTGTAAATTTAACAAGTCAGATAAATTATGATTCTGTTTTAAACCATTTCCATATAATATACCAAAACCTCTTATTCAATTTCTCTTTACTTCTCTTTACTCTTATTCAATATCATTATTATTATTTCATCTGTTTCTTTCTGACTTAGTTACCATTATTCTCATTCTATATTTTCTACAAAATTGAGCTGGAAGGTCTTCTAGTCCAACCCCCTGCTCAAGCAAAAGATCCGATACCCTTTCAGATAGGTGGCTGTCCAGTCTTTTCTTAAAAACCTCTACTGGTGAAGCACCCACAACCTCTGAAGACAAGCTGTTCCACTGGTTAATTGTCCTCACTTTTAGGAATGTTCTTCTTAGTTCTAGGTTGCTTCTCTCCTTGATTAGTTTCCATCATTTCTTGTCCTGTCTTCTGGTGCTATGGAAAATAGGTTGATCCCCCTCTTCTTTGTGGCAGTTCCTCAAATACTGGAATACTGCTATCATGTCACTCCTAGTCTTTCTTTTCTTTAGACTGGCCATACTCAATTCCTGCAACCATTCTTCATATATTTTTGTCTCCAGGCCCTTAATCATCTTAGTTGATCTTCTTTGCCCTTTTCCCCATCTTTTCAACATCTTTTTTGTAATGTGGTGACCAAAACTGGCTGTAGTATTCCAGGTATGGTCTTACTCAGGGGTGGGATTCAATTTTTTTAACAACCGGTTCTGTGGGCATGGCTTAGGTGGTGGGCGTGGCTTGGTGGTCAAGTAACTGGGTGGACATGGCTTGGTGGCCATGTTATTGGTGGGTGTGGCCAACTCAATATCACTCACATCAAGGTATGCCTCTCCTTGGGAAGAAGGCGGAGCCACGTCGCCGCGCTACAGCTGTAATTTTGGGGCTCCGAAGTTACAGCTGATATCTTCGCCCCTGGTCGGTCCAACAGACCTAAACCGTCCCGTAGAGATGGTGATAGTAAGGGGAGCGTTCTGTTGATCACAGGGACACCGCAAGTCCCTGGTGGATCCAGGAGAAGCCCTTTTGCCATCGGCGGAGAGGCAGCCATTAAGCTGCTGAAGCAGGGACAGCTCCGGAAGGAAGAGAAGAAAGAAAGAGAAAGTGTATCGGCTGGTGAGATTTTTTTTTTGTTTATTTGGGATTTAAGGACACTCTAGAAGAAGAAACCTGTAAGATTTTTGACAGAACTTGATAAGATGGACTTAGTGGTGATTTTTTAGGAGATGTCAAAATGAGGCTTGGCTTTTTACTTTTTTTTTTCCAGTGAACTTCTATTGTGATTAGTAATTGTAACCAGACTGGTTTTCCTTTTATAATTACCTATTTTTTTCTCCTTTTTGACTGTTTATATTTTTAATAGAGGCTCCCTTTAGTAATTTTTCTTTTTTTAAATATATACATATATATACACATATTTTCTTTTTCTATTGGGCTTTTTTTTTTTTTTCGGAAGAAGGGGAGTGGAGTAGAGAAACTTTGTAACTCTGTAACACTGCCAACTTGAAAATACTTTACTTGAAGTTGAGAGAACTGTGAGAAACTCTTTCCCAAGGACACTGAGTTGATAAGATAGAGGAGGAATTCTGGAGAATGTTTTCACAGGTGTCTCTTTGGGATTTCTACAATCAACTGAATATTTGAAGCTTGGCTTTGAAACTTGTGGAGAAGCCATAATAAGAAACCTTGGACGTTTAAATAAAATGCAGTGTGCTCCTTGCTTTACTTGTTGTTAGCTTTCATCCCTCCTCCTCAACCCTATAGCATTTTTAATATTTGTACACTTTTGCTTATTACTATTATTATTATTTTTCATTTATTCTTTTTCTAAAGGGAAAGCCTCAGAATATTTTTTCCTTTTTCCTTTTCTTTTTCTTTTTGGGGGGACTTTTGCTTTTTTCACCTTTATATATATATATATTCTTTTTTATGGCTATGTTTTATTTTCTTGAGATCTACTTAATTGGATTAAGGTGTGAAGAACCTGAAGAATTTTCTTTTTCCTATTATTATTATTATTATTATAAGGAGACTTCCGGTTTGTCGGCTTCGCGGCGGCAGGATTTGCGGCTCGCGATCCCTGCCCGCGCTAGCCGTTTTGGGGCTCCGACCCAGCCGGGTGCGGAGCTAGGCTGCCCTGCGGGGGCAGCTGAAAAGTAGGGGATCCGGAGAAGGGTTTGGGGGTGCTGCAGACCCCCTCCTGGCCGGCAGAACCCCCTTTTCCCAGGACGGTGCAGCGGCGGTCCGTAATGGCCGCCACAAAGAAGCTGGCAGCGGGTAAGAATGCGCAGGAGGAAGTGGAGAAAGTGATTGAGAGGAGAAAGTTTTCTTGGCTCCTAGGACTCTAAGACATATTTAATAAAATTCCTGAAAAGTATGACTTTCTGAATAATACCTGCCAGAAGAGGAAAAAAGCGGCTGCTTGAAGGTGCTGAAAGGATAGCTTTCCCTCTTTTCCTACGGAATAAATAACTGGATATTAAGAAACCTATTTTTTAGGTGGAAATTGGTTTTAAGCGATGAGTGGGAAGAGAGGATTAAAAGAAAATATTTGTATGCTAAGATTTGTTGGAGCAGATGCCTTAAGGATTTGAAGACTAGAATATATTGTAACAAGACTTTAAACAGATTTGGACTTTCTTTCTCTTTGATTGATATCACCCCAGAAGGAGAAAGTGAGAACTCTGCCTTGGTTTGGACTGATTGATAACTTTGGGACTGTTTTATCTTTTTTATTTTCTTTTGAATATTCTGGTTGTTGTAAGAAGAAAGAAGGAGAAAAGAAAAGAAAAGATTTATAATGGCTCTTTCTGTTGAGGAACTAAGAAATGGTGTGGAAGAAGCTTTCCTTTTCTTAGAAATGGCGCTTACTAATTATCAACAAAAATTACAACAGATGAAGACAGCAGAGGAACAAGAAAGAAAGGAAGGAGCCATCTTTAATGAATCTCAGAATTTGATCCAGAAAAAAAAGAAGAGAAGAAAGAAAAGAAAAGAAGAGAAAGAAAGAAAACTAAAGGTTTAAGGACTTAAGATCTAAAAAAACATTTAAGAAAGGGAAAAATAAAGTGCAAAACCAATATGATGATTGTAAACAAAGGGAAAAGAAATACGACAGAGAAGGGGAAGCCGGTAAGGCAGAGGCTAGAAGAAGGGGGGGTAGAAAGGTTTGTTGGGAAAAGAAAGAAAGGGAAAAGGTGGAGAAAAGCTACAATGTTTTGAAATTAAATGGAAAAAAGGAATTTTTATGGATAATGGATAAAGTAAAAAAGATTTTACCAAGGTACATAAGATGAGATGGTAGTATTGCAATGGTTTAAGAGTTGATAAGAGATTAAAATGTTAAAATGTTTAAAAATGATTGGTTTTAAAACTTAATAATAGGAGGGTTTAGAATATTGTTTTAATTAAAGAGTTTAATAAAATTATGGTATTGATGTTATTATGAAATTTTTATTATAGTATTTCTTTTTAATATTTGGATTTATTCTCTAATTATGCACTTAATTGTGTTGGATGTATTAGTTAGATAGAATGTACCAAGCAAAATCTGATTGGGTATTAGATATTATTTTAAAGATTAATTTGATTAACTTAGGGGAGATAGAAAGGCATCATACTCTGATTAATGATTTCAGGAGAAACTGATTTTCTTTTTTTTTCATAAGGGATGAGACAAAGGGATGATAAAAATGGACAAAAGATACCAATATAATGATTTAAACTAAGATGATTAATTAAGGTAGAATTAAGAAGTGTGAAATATGTGGAGAAGTTAATATAGAAGGCTTAGAATGGTAAATAAAATAAGTAATGATATGTAAGATGAGCATGAATATAATTGAAGTCCATGAAGAGAGACACCTGGGTCCAAGTTACTTTCCAAAAAGATATTTTTTTATGTTTTGTGTGTTGTGTGTATATGTCTTTTTGGGGGAGAATTGGTAAAAACTTGTAGAAATATAGGGCAGAGTTTCCGGTTTGTCGGCCGCGGCGGTAGGGATTCGCGAGCTGCGCGATCCCCTGCCGCGCTAGCCGTTTTGGGGCTCCGACCGGACGGGTGCGAGCAAGGCTGCCCTGCAGGGGTAGCTGAAGGTAAGGGGATCCGGAGGAAGGGTTTGGGGTGTTGCGGACCCCCTCCTGGCCGGCAGAACCCCCTTTTACCAGGGCGGTGCAGCGGCGGTCCGTAATGGCCGCCACAAAGAAGTTGACAGCCGGGCAAGTATGCGCAGGAGGAAGAAGAAAGTTATTGAAAGTGAAAGTTCTTCTTGGTCGACCCAGGGCTTGAGATTTATCTAATTTAATTCCTGGAAAAGATGGTTTTTGATGATTTTTTTCCACAAGAGAAAAAAAAAAGCGGCTATTTTGAGGTGCTGAAGGAAAGTTTACTCTCCCTCCCGACGGAATTAAGCCGGAAGGAGAGGATAAAGAAAATATATAAATTTGGATCTTGTTGAAGGAGATGCCTTGAAGACTTGAGGACAGAAATATAATCTTAATAAGGCTTTAAAATATAGATTTGGACTCTTTTTTTTATTTGTTTGATACCACCCCTGGAAGAGGAAGGGGGAATTTTGGCTTGCTTGGATTTATTGAGGATTGTGGATTTTGGGATTGTTTTGCCTTTCTCTCGGAATATTTGGTTGGTGTAAGAAGGAAGAGGAATAAAGAAAAGAAAAGATTTATTTATAATGGCTTTCCTTTTTGAAGACCTGAGGGATGAATATGAGCAAACAAAAGCAGCCTGCAAAGATGGCATGGAAAAAGCTTTTCTATTTCTAGAAATGGCGCTGGTCAATTACCAACAGACAATGGAACAGATGGAAACGGAAGAAGAACAACAAGGAAGAGGCGAAGCGCCATCTTCATTGAATCCCAAAACTTATCTAAGGAAGAAGGAAGGAAGAGAGCAAGGAAAATGAAGGACTTAAGATCTAAAAAAACATTTGAGAAAGAAAAATATGATGCAAAGTAAATATAATGATAACAAACAAGAGAAAAAGGGAACACAACAGAGAAGGGATCCCAGCAAGGCAGAGGTTAGAAGAAGAAGGGGGTAGGAAGATTTGGTGGGGGAAGAAAGAAAGGGGAAAGGCGGAGAAAAGCCTCAAAGCTTTAAAATTGGATGGGAGAAGAGGATTTTTAGAGACAAAGGATGAAATATAAATTTCTGTAAGAAAGATTCTGCTAAGGTACAGAAGATGGTATTGTAACATTTATATTTGAAATAGTAAATTAGAATGGTTTAAGATTTAATAAGAAATTAAAATGTTGAAGTTTTTAATAATGATTGATTTTTGAAATGTAATAAAATATCGAAGGAAAGGAGGATACAATGTATTTAAACATTTTTGGTGGATAGAATGTACTAAGCAGAACCAAATTGGGTATTTGTTATGTTGAATGTTAATTTTACTAACTTAGGGGGAGGATAGAAAGGCATCATACTCTGATTAGTGATTTCAGGAGAAATTCTTTTTATTATAAGAAGAGATAGAGGGATAATGAATGGGCAAAAGATACAAATTTAATGATTTAATAAAGATGGATTAAATAAGATAGAATTGTGAAGAGTGATATGCGCTATTATTTTAGCCCATGCAAAGAGAGGTAACTGGGGCCAAGGTACTTTACTAAAAGATTTTTATGTTTGTTTGTGTTTGTTTGTGTTTTATGAGAATATTGGGGAAATTATTGTAGAAAGACAGGGAAAGATTTAATATGTAATGATTTGTTTGTTGTTGAAACTTTTAATAAAACTTGTTTTAAAAAAAAAAAAAAAGAAAAGTTGGATGAATTAGTTATTCAAAGATGCTAATTTAACTCAGAAAAGTTGGATGGTGAATCTGAAATCATCAGGACTTGATGAATTACATCCCAGAGTTCTGGCAGAACTGGAAGATGTTATCTCAGAACTATTGTACCATATTTTAGGCAGGGAAAACCAAAGGATTACAGATTAGGTGAAACCTGGCTCAAAAACAGTAACTGTGAGAGGGACTTTGGAGTCCTAGTGGATGATCACTTAAAGATGAACCAGTAGTGTGTGGCAGAAATCAAAAAAACTAATTCAACAGAGGCATAGAATCAACATCACATGAAGTATTAGTAACATTTTATAAATCATTAGTAAGTCCAGGGGTGGGATTCTACCAGTTCGCACCTATTCGCTAGAACCGGTTAACATTCTAAGCAGTTCGGAGAACCAGTTGTTAGAAGAAATTACTGGCCTAATCCTGTAAGGAAGGCAGGAAGGAAACATTCTGGTGTTGCTTACAGAAACTGCCTCTCCATTAACCCTTATTACATTCTTGGCAGGACTAGACTTCCTGTCTCTGAAACTTCTCTGGAGTTTTTTTTCCTCCTTTGCTGGTACTTTGCTTGTGTGGAGTGACTATTCAAAGTTATAATGGCACTGAAAAAAGTGACTTATGACCATTTTTCACACTTACGACTGTTGCAGCATACCCACAGTCATGAGAGGCCAGGCGAGGAGAGGCATACCTTTTTTTAAAAAAAGTTTTTATTGGTTTTAACAACAAACAAAAACACATACAACATAAGACATAACATAAAACCATCATTATTCTTCATATATTTACAGGCAGTGTATCGGTTGGTTTACCACTCCTTTTTGTGCATCCATTTCATAACCATCATAGTAATTATATTACATAATAACTCATATTATCAATCAACAATTGTATATCCTAATATCGTTATTAAACAATCATTTAACTGATTTTAGTAATTCATACTTTAACGAGATAACTATAATTTAATTAACTTATTTTATAACAGATCATGAAATCATACCAAGTCTATCTTAATAAAATATTCTAAAAATATTATCAAGGCCAAGAAGAGAGAAAAAGAAAAAAAAGAAAAAAAGTATATATTCGTTATCTCCTAGATTTCTAAATATTCTATTGTTATATTGCATTATCTAACCATTGGTAAAAAAGATCCCAAATTTCATAAAATTGTTTATCTTCTTGCTCTCTAATTTCAAATGTCAATCTACTCATTTCAGCACAATTCAATATTTTCTTAATAATTTCTTCCTCTAATGGTATTTTCTCACTTTTCCAATTTTTAGCAAATACGATCCTAGCCGCTGTTAACACATTCACAATCAAGTACTTTAAGTTTTTATTAAATGTATCAGGTAAGATTCCCAATAGAAAAATCTCTGGTTTCAAATCTATATGTTCTTTTGTCATTTCTTCCAACCATATGCGAATTCTAGTCCAGTATTTCCTGGCCTCCTCACAAGTCCACCACATATGGTAATATGAGCCAGGGATCTGATGACATTTCCAGCACTTTTCAGATTTGTTCTTGAACATTCTTGCTATTCTTGTCGGGGGGAAATGCCACCTGTAAAACATCTTATACAAATTTTCTTTATATGCTACTGACATTGTCATTTTATAATTTTGAGACCACAATTTTTGCCATTTCTCTAAATCAATCCCATATCCAAAGTTATTCCCCAAACAATCATTGTTTCTTTGACTTGTTCTTCCTCTAATTTAATTTCCAACAAATAACTATATAGTTTTTTAATCACTTTTTCATCAGAACCTGTCAAAATCCTATCTAAATCAGTCAATTTATCATAAAATCCTTCTGTTTTAGAATCTTTAAGATACCTTGAGTGTATTTGCGCATATGAAAACCAATTCATCTTTATATCTTGTTCTTCTAACTTTTGCATCGTTTTAAGTTCACCCTTTTCATCCAATATTTCCCCATATCTAACTGTTTGTTCCTTCTTATAAATTATAGGATAGGAAAAAGCTTCGATAGTTGATAACCAAACTGGTATTTTCAGATAACATTGTTTCTTAATTTTCTCCCAATTCAACCATAACGATTCCCGTATATAGTGCCTTCTGAAATAACCCTGCGATTTAGTTCCCTTATACCATAAAAAAGCATGCCAACCCAATAATAAGTCATGTCCTTCCAATGCCAGTAATCTAGACTTTCTTAACGTTATCCATTCTTTAGCCCACATTAAGTTTGCAGCTTGATAATACAACTCCCAATTAGGAAGGCCAAATCCTCCTCTAGATCTAGCATCCTGTAAAAGTTTTAGTTTTATTCTCGCTTTCTTACCTTGCCATATATACTTCAACACAATTTTATTTAATTCTTCAAAATAATCCTTACCTAATTTAATTGGTATTGTTTGAAACAAATATAAAATTCTGGGTAAAATATTCATTTTGATTGTTGAAATTCTACCTATCAAAGATAATTGTAGGTTTTCCCATTTTTTCAAGTCCGATGCTATCTGCTGTTTAAGTTTAATATAGTTATTCTCTTTCAGTGTAATACATCTTGACGTCAAAAATATCCCCAAGTATTTAACTTTATTCGTAACTTGAATTTTCAATAGGTCTGCCAACTCTTCTCTTTGCCTTAATAACATATTTTTTGTCAAAATCTTTGTTTTGTCTTTATTTATTTTCAAGCCAGCCATCTCACCATACGTCTCTATCTTTTCCAGTAATTTTAAAGCTGTCTCTAGAGGGTCTTTCAAAATAAAGACCAAGTCATCCGCAAAGGCTTGCAATTTAAATTCCTCCTTTTTAACTTTCATTCCTTTTATATTTGTATCCTCTCTAATATTTCTATTTAACACTTCCAAAGTCAATACAAATAACAAAGGGGATAATGGACATCCTTGTCTTGTGCCTTTTTTAATATTGATAGGGTCTGTAAATTCTCCGTCTATCATCACTTTTGCTGTTTGCTTGTAATATATGGCTTCTATTGCTTGAATAAATTTTCTAGCAAAGCCCATCTGTTCCAATAATAATAACATAAATCTCCAATTCACGTTATCAAATGCCTTTTGGGCATCTAAGAATATCAAAGCCATTTGTTTTTCAGGGTGTGCCTCATAGTATTCCAAAGTGTCCAAAATTACTCTCATGTTGTCTTTAATTTGTCTCTTTGGTAGAAATCCATTCTGATCAGGATGGATAAAATTATTTAGGTATTTTTTAAGCCTTTCTGCCAAAATTGAAGCAAATATTTTATAATCTGCATTCAATAAAGAAATAGGTCTATAGTTCTTAATTTGTAATGGGTCAGCCCCTTCTTTTGGGATAAGCATAATATAAGCTTCTGACCATGTTTTAGGTATTTTCTTATTTATCATAGCTTCATTCATAATTTCTAACAATGAAATACTCAACGATTCTTGTAATGTTTTATAAAATTCTGCCGGGAAACCATCTGGTCCTGGTGCTTTCCCGTTATTCTGCCTATTGAGTGCTTCAGTTAATTCCATCATTGTTATAGGATTTTCTAACATTTTCCCAGTTTCATCAGGTATCTTAGGTAGGTTAGCATTTTGTAAATACTGTTTGATTTTCCCCTCATCAAAATCCTCCTGCTTATATAATTGTGCATAAAAGTCTCGAATAATTCTCTTTTTCTCCTTATTACCATGACAAACTTGACCTTGTTCGTCCATTAACTGTAGTATTTTCCTTGATTCTTTCTCTTTTCTCAGTTTGTATGCTAACCATCTACCTGGCCTGTTTGCATCCTCAAAGTAGTTCTGTTTAGCGCTTCTGATTTTTTGCGCCAATTCTTCTTTCTCTGTTTGATCCATTTTATGTTTGATTATGTCCATTTTAAATTTAATATCTTTTTCTGTGGCGTTCTCTGTAATTCTTTTTCCATTTTTTATAGTCATCTTCTAAAGTTTTAATCATTTGCCTCTTCCTAATATTCTTTTTCTTTGTATAATCCATTATCAATCCTCTTGCATATGCCTTCATTGTGTCCCAAACGTTCTGTATTGAAGTATCTTCTTTTCTGTTTTCATTAAAGAAGAAGGCCAGTTCTTTTTCCATCCATTGTGTAAAGTCTTTTTCCTTTAAAATAGTATTATTTAATGTCCATCCAGATCTTCTTTTTTGTCCTTTCCATTTAATTGTCATTGGGTTATGGTCTGCCCATGTACTTGTTTCAATATTTATTTCTTGAATATTAGATAATAATTCTGTTGACGTCCAAATCATATCTATTCTGGACCATGATGAATGTCTATTCGAATAGAAAGTATATTGTTGAGTTTTAGTATTTCTTTCCCTCCATATATCTTTTAAATTTAGTTCCTCTATCATTTCAAAAAAGGATTTAGGGAGGGTCTTCCTATTTTGTCGTGTTATTTTTGCTGTATAGTCCAGTTCATTGTCTACAATTCCATTAAAATCTCCCATTATAAATATATTAGCATAGTCCAATTCAATTATTTTCATGTGTAATTTTTTATAAAATCTTTTTTGTTTATCATTCGGAGCGTAGATTGCAACCAGGAGTATTTTTGTATTGTTGTCCACTATTTCAACCATTAATACTCTTCCATCTTCATCCTTGTAAATCAGTTTTGCTGGGATAGTTTCTTTAATATACAAAACCACTCCTCTTTTCTTACAGTGAGTCAAAGAAGTAAAAATTTTCCCTATTTTTGGTCGCACCAATAATTGTTGATGTTGTTTTTTAATGTGTACTTCTTGTAAGCAAATTATGTCAAATTTTAATTTCTCTATTTTATGAAAGGTTTTCCTTCTTTTAGTAGCTGAATTCAGTCCATTTATATTCAAAGAAATCATTTTTTTTCCTCCATAGTTATGATTTATATTTAGGTCTAACAGCTCTCGTTGATCTTACTTCACGTTGTTCTTTAGTCTCCACTCGTCCACCTACTGCACCTTCTTCTTTTCCCATCTCTATTTGGTCCTCTTGAAATTCAGTTGGAGTAATCTCTTTTTCTATCTCTATTTCTCTTCTTTTAAAGAATTCATTATAAAACGTTTCTGCTTCATCAATTGAGCCAATTCTGTATCTCTGTTCTTTCCATGTAACCATTAATACTTCTGGAATCAACCATCTGTAATTCACCTCCTTTTCCAATAATATTTTAGTCAGGAATCGATATTCTCTTCTCATCTCTCTAACTTTTCTGGGTACTTGTTTTAAAACCACAATCTCTTTATCTCTATATTTCAATGCCTTCTCTCTTGCCGCTTGTAATATCTGTGTTTTAATAGATTTTTTGGTAAATCTGACATGAACTTCTCTTGGTAGCTTATTCCTCGACGCATATCTTGTAAAAACTCGGTATATCTCATCTATTCCATCCATCATCTTTTCCTCTGTTATTTCCAGAGCTTCAGCCAAGATTTCTATCATTACTGCAGCAAGATCTTGTCCTTTTTCTTCCTCTATATTTTGAAATCTGAGGTAATATTCTGATCTGTCCATCTCCCACTTCAACATCTCATTCTTGTTTTGTTCAAGCGTTGTCACTCTGTCATCAATATTTCCAATTTTCTCATCTCTTTGATTGTCTTTCTCTTCCATTTTTTGCAGTTTCTCATCTCTTTGATTGTCTTTCTCTTCCATTTTTTGCAGTCTCTCATCATATTTCACCATCATTTGTTGGATGTTTTCAATTTTTTGTTCGATACTCCCCGTCCTTTGTTCAATACTCATTTTAAGTTCTTGAATTCCTTGTATAACCGTCGTTAGATCCATTTGTGCTTTATCTTGCTTCGCCATTGTTGAAAGTCGTCCTCCAGTTGATGGGGAGGCAGGAGTAGAAGTTGAGGTACCAGAAGGTAGAATTTTCTTACTCATTTGAATAACTCAGAATCTTCCCACTCTTTTAATCCAGTTGGCAGAGTGGCAATTGTAATCCAATTAGGGAAAGGAAAAACGTGAAAAAGAAAAACCAGTAAAAAATAAAAAGCCCAAAATTTAAAAAAAAGAAAAAGGTTTCAAGGAAAAAAGAAAGGTTTCTTCAGGTTCTTCTAGACCTTAATCCTCAGTTGCGATAGTCAGAAGGAGAATAAAACCCAATAATATTAGATAATAATAATAATAATAATAATAATAATAATAATAATAATAATAATAATAATAATAATAATAATAATAGGAAAAAAAGAAAAATTCTTCAGGTTCTTCACACCTTAATCCAATTGCGAGATCTCAAGAAAATAAAACATAGCCATAAAAAAAGATATATATATATATATAAAGGTGAAAAAAGCAAAAGTCCCCCAAAAAGAAAAAGAAAAGGAAAAAGGAAAAAATATTCTGAGGCTTTCCCTTTAGAAAAAGAATAAATGAAAAATAATAATAGTGATAAGCAAAAGTGTACAAATATTACGAAATGCTATAGGGTTGAGGAGGAGGGATGAAAGCTAACAACAAGTAAAGCAAGGAGCACACTGCATTTTATTTAAACGTCCAAGGCTCTTATTATGGCTTCTCCACAAGTTTCAAAGCCAAGCTTCAAATATTCAGTTGATTGTAGAAATCCCAAAGAGACACCTGTGAAAACATTCTCCAGAATTCCTCCCTCTATCTTATCAACTCAGTGTCCTTGGGAAAGAGTTTCTCACAGTTCTCTCAACTTCAAGTAAAGTATTTTCAAGTTGGCAGTGTTACAGAGTTACAAAGTTTCTCTACTCCACTCCCCCTTCTTCCCGAAAAAAAAAAAAAAGCCCAATAGAAAAAGAAAATATGTGTATATATATGTATATATTTAAAAAAAGAAAAAATTACTAAAGGGAGCCTCTATTAAAAATATAAACAGTCAAAAAGGAGGAAAAAAAAGGTAATTATAAAAGGAAAAACCAGTCTGGTTACAATTACTAATCACAATAGAAGTTCACTGGAAAAAAAAAAGTAAAAAGCCAAGCCTCATTTTGACATCTCCTAAAAAATCGCCACTAAGTCCATCTTATCAAGTTCTGTCAAAAATCTTACAGGTTTCTTCTTCTTCTAGAGTGTCCTTAAATCCCAAATAAACAAAAAAAAAATCTCACCAGCCGATACACTTTCTCTTTCTTTCTTCTCTTCCTTCCGGAGCTGTCCCTGCTTCAGCAGCTTAATGGCTGCCTCTCCGCCGATGGTAAAAGGGCTTCTCCTGGATCCACCAGGGACTTGCGGTGTCCCTGTGATCGACAGAACGCGCCCCTTACTATCACCGTCTCTATGGGGCGGTTTAGGTCTGTTGGACCGACCAGGGGCGAAGATATCAGCTGTAACTTCGGAGCCCCAAAATTACAGCTGTAGCGCGGCGACGTGGCTCCGCCTTCTTCCCAAGGAGAGGCATACCTTGATGTGAGTGATATTGAGTTGGCCACACCCACCAATAACATGGCCACCAAGCCATGTCCACCCAGTCACTTGACCACCAAGCCACGCCCACCACCTAAGCCATGCCCACAGAACCGGTTGTTAAAAAAATTGAATCCCACCCCTGAGTAAGACCATACCTGGAATACTACAGCCAGTTTTGGTCACCACATTACAAAAAAGATGTTGAAAAGATGGGGAAAAGGGCAAAGAAGATCAACTAAGATGATTAAGGGCCTGGAGACAAAAATATATGAAGAATGGTTGCAGGAATTGAGTATGGCCAGTCTAAAGAAAAGAAGGACTAGGAGTGACATGATAGCAGTATTCCAGTATTTGAGGAACTGCCACAAAGAAGAGGGGGATCAACCTATTTTCCATAGCACCAGAAGACAGGACAAGAAATGATGGAAACTAATCAAGGAGAGAAGCAACCTAGAACTAAGAAGAACGTTCCTAAAAGTGAGGACAATTAACCAGTGGAACAGCTTGTCTTCAGAGGTTGTGGGTGCTTCACCAGTAGAGGTTTTTAAGAAAAGACTGGACAGCCACCTATCTGAAAGGGTATCGGATCTTTTGCTTGAGCAGGGGGTTGGACTAGAAGACCTTTCAGCTCAATTTTGTTTGAAATTGCACTAGATTTACTAAATTTTAAAGTTTTGGTACCAGCATTCGCTTGTAAACTTTCAAGGTAAAGTGGGTAATACTCTCAAATATGAAATCTTAACTTTGAAACTACAAAAGATCTTTCATTTCTCAGCTTAATGATTGTGAAAACAATAGAACCACCAAACTTTATGTTGTAACAATATATTATTTGTTAAATAGCTGAAAGATTCTTTGCTGTGTCTTTTGAGCAGACTTGCTTCACTGGACATCTGTAGGTTACTCAGGAAGACTTAACTTCCTAATATGTATGTACTACATTGTTAACTAGGTAACATTTTATGCAGAAATATTTTCTGAATATTTATGTTTATTTCTACCAATTAAAGAGCTAAGAAACTCAACAGCAAAACAATAACAAAAATAGTATGCACTACTGTGTCTCTGAAACACAATGTGATGACCCAGAGTATATCAGAAATAGAACAAAACCCAAAACATAACAAAAAAGTCCTATAATGCCTTCAACTTGGCTTCACTGTTTAATTGTTCACAGTGGAGGAGTAAACTATTTTCAAAATAACATTTCAAAGGCAAGAAACACAGTTCAGATTCAAAGAACCAATAACTAAGCAAAAACCAAAAACAAACCGCATTGAATAAAGTTCCTCAACAGACTAGGATAGATAATTGCCAACTTCAGGAAGATAACCAGGGACAGTCTGTTGGAAGAACGCCAACCAAGATAAACCTTCTTTAGAAATAAAACACTAATTTGTCTCCAGCGTCTGTTAGCACGCAGGTCCAACCTTTTATGCAGATCTCACACCTGCAACCCATGAAGAGGATCATGGCCCTGTCCTCCTGAGTAGACCACATTTTACCCTGATCCTCTCCTCCCTGCGTGCCCTAGGATGGATAGGGGATGGGCCTGGGTCCTCCTCTGACTGTTCAAGCCGGCCTCTGCCCTTCCCCAGCCTCCTCCACCACATCTGGAGCCACATTTCCACTCCCTGCTGGCTGTTCCTCCTCTTCCTCAGAGTCAGTCTCCACCAGGGGCATGACACACAACCTATCTGAATCATGATAACATTTATTATAATTTTTCTTATGCAAAAAGTTCCATGAGATTAGGCATGCAGTATTTAAATTCTACCGTGTTTCACATATAATAAGTCTGGGTCTTATTTTTTTTTGAGCCCCCCCAAAAATGGCTAGGCCATCTTTTCGGGGGTGACTTAATTCCCCCCCCCCTTGCATCTTCGGGCGGGCGGCGACGGCTTGGATGTTGACCTCGGCGTTGGTGGGGCACTTCGTATCGGGTCAACGCAGGCAGCACCATATCCGGGTGTGCAACAAAAGTACTTCCTAATGGCAAGCCCCCACCATTCCCCCCCATTTCGCATGTTTTAATATAGGCCTTAATTTGGGGGGAGGGGCTTAATTTCATTTCATGCCTATAAAACATGCTGGGACTTCCTATTGGGGGAGGCCGTATTGTTGGAGAAACAGGGTATGTTCATGCATTTTAAGCTTCTAAAAGTCATTTAACTCAGCCTCCCCTTATACATAGAGACACCCAACAGAATTAGATTTGCGTTTGGGCAATGAAACTTTACTTTAACTTAAGTTTTATGGTTTTCAAACAATGCAGCTTTTCCATTTCCAGATCTGGGTTGCAGACATTTGGATGACCACTTGATGGCAGCAAAAAACCAGAGAATGGCTTGAACTTTTCAGAGGATAGTAAATGATATCATATTCATAAAGCAGGAACTGGGGATGACGCAGATTTATATGTGGGAGTCTGAAATACTGGGGACTTTAAGATCTTCCTGAATATCAGGATGGCCTTTGTGGGGAAGAATAGGATGCAAATAGATTTAAAGGTACATAAGGGACTGTTGAAGATCCGTAGCCAGATTCTTACTCCCAACAAACAAAATGACAATGGTGAATCAATTAGCAATTCTCCCTAACCTACTGCAGTTGACCTCTGAGGACCTTTTTCCAGGGCCAAGGATTTGGGTCATGCTTGGCTAGCAGCAGAAATAGAAAAATGGGGAAGGAATGAGAATAGTATCCAGAATTTTAAAAGAAAGAAAGAAGAAGAAAAGGAAACTGTTATGGGAAGTGTAGGAAGTTAGCACTCAACCCTCTCCTAGAAAAATGAAATATCCTAGGAAATATTAAAAAGGCAGAATATTTCCCCTAAAACTCAGAAGCAGAAGCTCACCCCGCTTTTGCTAATGGGTGGGCCATTAAGGCCTGGGCCAGAGTATTCTATATAATAAAGGTCTCTGCCCATCTCATCACCTGGCCTGGGAAGATTGTATCAGCCAGCACTCAGGTGAAGCCATGTGGTCCAGACAAAGCCTACAAAGTTAGCTAAGACCCCCACCCCTGGGAATCTGACAGCCAATGGGATATATTTCTTGCACAGGAACAGGAAACACTAAGGTGGGGTCCAACTGAGGATATAAAACTAAGGGTCTCTCAGCATTTCTGCCCTTATTATGAGTATGTCAGCCTTCAAGATCTTCTACTACTGCTTTGCATCTTTTGGCTGCCATAAGTAATGGGGGAGGAGGGGATATGTCTGGGAAGAGAGCTGGAGGTGTTACATTCTTGTGTTGTGTAAATGAAGAATGGGGGAGTATAAATTCCTGCTCTTAGGTTTCTATTTCTCGCTTGGCTTTCTTTTTCTCTGCGCAGCTGCAAACCTTTATCAAAAATATGCCAAGGTCAATGGACAGAGGCCTCATCACCACCTGAAGATGTCCACATGATCACATTCAGAACTTTTAATTAGAAGAATCTTTTGAACTATGGGGGTTGGGAACAATTCCATCACTTTGTATATCTGATTTGTGCGCCTTATTTCTCAGATTCAGAATTCTACTGATGTTACCACTTCATTTTCAGTAAAAGACATCTTTGCTCTAATCTAAAGAGTCTAAGTTTTCTTTCTTTCACCTGACAGAGTAATAATAATCTTATGGTTCACTAGGAGTTAAGAGAACTCCCAATGAACATTTTTTCCTGGATGTTCCTATATGAGGAGCCAAATTAATATATTGTCAAAATTCAAGATGTTAAAATGCAACAGAACATGCTACACCTCTATGCCATGAGAGTCACAGGGTGAAAGTCATTAGTGACAAGGATTTTTTTTCCTTATTTACCATCAATGACTTCTAAAGAGAGTGTGTTGAATCTAGCCAAATTTGTATATTTATAGTTTGTTAAGGACTGACAGTAGATTAGTGGCAAAAAGTTACCTTGGTGCTAATATCTTGCTACTGTCCCATGTCAAGGATTCTCTTCTTCAAAGACCTTTTCACCTGATCATATCCTATTCTTTGTATGATCTCATTAGAGAGAAACAAACCTGGGAACCATACTGGTCTTGTGCCAAACAATTGAGATCCAAATTCTTGCAACTCAACATGCAAAAAGCCCATCAAGGTCATAATTAACATCTTTAGAGCTAAGGTATGAGTAATTGCTACATGTACCACAGCTCTTCATATATCACATGTGGCGTCCTTTGATATGGTTCAGTCAAAATTTTAAGCACCTCATTTTCAGATGTAGGTTATCTATTAATGTGATCAAAGCAGGTTATTTATACAGTCCTAGTCACTTTAAATAGCTTTAAATCCCTGTCATTCAGCTGTTATATAAAGCAGTAAAGATATCATATTGATACTTTCCCCCAGAAATAAGTTATCTGGGACTGGAATATCCTCAAGTCTATAGACTGGAAAGTACCCCAAATAATGGGAAAATCAGTTGGCAGGGTTACATTCATTTGGCCTGGCAGAAGGGTAGAATCCAGCTCAAGATCAGTCTAATAACATTTATCTTTTTCTGGTTTGCTACCTGGTTATGACCAGAAAGCAAAGAAAGAGAATAAATAGTCTCATAACAAAGTCATAGAGTTTCTGAACTTGGCCACTGTATCTGGAGAACTGGAATATTGGATGAGATTTGTTTATGGAATAACTCTTTTTTGAGAATATCCTAAGGGTATAGTGTATTTGAACCAGAGACCAGGACACAATTAAAGCACGAACACAATATGCAGATTAGTTTATTGACAGTGATAGAAAATAAAGAAGTTGAAACAGTGGTGAAATTATAAGGCCTCTTTACAATTAATCACTATTAATAGGATACAGCATTAACATATTACTGATCGGGTTGATATAGATATATTGAAATACATAACTAGGATAGAAAGAATGAAACAATGTTTTTGAAGTTCTTATTTTTCCATAGCCATTATCTAAAAACTGTCAGGGTTCTGACCAATGCTGTAATTAAATCATGAGCCTCAAGCCAAGCTTCAATCAGATCAACTGGCTCTATTCCTTGACTCCGCTAGAGTCCACCTAGAGTGCTACGGCCACCTCTACCCATCGCACAGAACCATGGTGGATACTTGCTAGCAGTGCCCATCTTACTGCAAAAGCTTCTTTTTCCCATGTAGCCCATCACCTCTCTGTGTCTGTGAGTTTACAGAAGTTGTAGGCGCAGGGCTGTAATTTTCCTTGGCTATTAACTTGGAGTAGCACTGCTCCCACTGGTGTCTGCTAGGATGATGAAAGATTGTTTGGGGTCAGCACCAGTTCCTTTACAAAAAGTCCTTTTAGTGTTTTGAATGCCTTTTGTCAGGTTAGAGCCCACTGTAGGGGCTGTCCCAGGTGGGGCTTCACCCCGGGCCTCCCATCTTGAGGAGATCTGTCATGGAAATTCTCATGAAGGAGGGGATGAATTGCCTGTAAAAGCTTTCAAATCCTAGGAAACTTTGTAGCTGTCTGTGGGTTTTGCCAAAGGTGGCTGCCAATAGTTCTGGAGGGGCCTTTGGGGGAGGACCTTCTGCTTCTATTTGCTGGTACGGGAGAGGTTTGCAATTCTATGGTTAATATTTTTATTTATCTTGTTAGCACCTATGGCATCATCTGCATGTTGCAGAATTTCTAGGGATTAATTGCTTGTTAGAAAGGCTAAAATACTGAATTAGCAAAACAATTTGTGTGTTTTAGAGTCCTGATCCAGATCTTTCAGATTTTCTCCAATACTCTGTTTGTTTAATGTGTATAAGAAGATTGTCTTGGTATATAAAGATGGGAAGAACTAAATATCTATAAGGAGATTAATTTTTGTCATATGATAAGAGTTTCATGTCTCTTTATTGCCCAGAATTGGTTCTCAGGATTTTTGCAGCCATTGTTGGGGATCCCTAGTTATGGTGAAATCATATTGTGATAAGAAAAGGATCAGCTATGTAATCTGTGGACATGGAAAGAATAGAATATACCTGTAATTAACAAAACAAGATTTTGATTATTGCAATTTCCTCTTAAACATTCAACAGGAAGGAATCAGGGCAACATTATTTTCTTCCTAGAATAATATGAAAGACGTTTCCTTTTTTAAACTCAACTTCTTGGAAACCAGCTTTCCGGAGAAGTACATTAAACTCAGTTGTTGACCGTTCTTTTCCTTCATGATAGAGCAACATTAACAAGGAATAGATGTGGGCTGCTAAAGGTGCTCTTCTATCTTCATCAAGAAGCATTTCCACAATTAAGACACCACCACCTGTTTCAAAATATATAGTAATTATTTCAAAAGTGCAATGAACATTACATGTTTTGAAAATACCCAAATTTTATGTTATGAATCCTTCTTTCAAGTATGTTAAATTTATTCTTGCCAATAGGCAATGTAGACCAGTTTATTGTTGTTGTTCTTGCATATTTTGTCAATTTACAGATATTCTGAGTATTCACCAAGGCTTTCCCCTCAGTCTTTTCTAGATATTGATCGTGTAAAGCTTTTCTTTGCCAAAATTATTTTTGTGTTTCATTACATTATATTATAAAGGTAAAGGTTTCCCCTGTCCAATTATGACCAACTCTAGGGGGTGCTGGTCATCTCTGTTTCTTAGCCAAGTAGTCAATGACTGAAGAAACTTCCCAAATCATGTGGTCAGCATGACTGTACGCTGAGCTGCATAGAACACTGTTACATTCCCACTGAAGTAGTACCTGTTTATCTACTTGCATTTGCATGCTTTTGAACGTGGAGCAAGTAACAGAAGTTCACCCCATCACGTGGCACTCAGGTCTCGAACTCTGGCTGTCAGCTTTCCAGGTAACAAGCTCAGCCTCTTTAACTGCTGAACAATCATTCCCTGATATATTATATTATAATAATATAATATAATATCAATATTCATGTTTTGTTTCCTGCACATTCAACTAAGTCCAATTTTTAACTTGCATCTATACTTATTATTGGCTGTCTTGTACATAATCAGCCAATGCATACAGTAGAACCTCTGATCATGAATGCTTCGGACCATGACCAAATTGGGTTCTGACCAAAAAATTCACATTTTTTTTCGCAGCCGATTTCTTCTTCCACACCATTTTTTTTGTATGTGCCAAATTTCCAAAATTAGGTTCGGATCATGATAAAATCGGATTGTGACCAAGGTTATGGAATGAATTATGGTCATGACCAGAGGTTCTACTGTACTTTTCTTTGACCATTTGTTTGACTTGAAGCAAACTTCTGCTTTCATTTCTGTGGGCAGGTATAATTTATCAATATTATTATGGGATTATTATTATGGGATTCTAAGACAGTTTTATTGTGTTTCAGTCCAAATTGTTCAGTTCAGCTTATGTCCAGTTAAAATTCCAGCAGTGTATGGGCCAGTATTGATGGTTTTGATGGTGTTTCTACCTTTTAATATTGTCATTAACAATTTTCTCATTCTTTGGATCTATTTTTTACAAATCAAAATTTTAACTTGTAAATCCTTAATGATATCCAATTGTTTTGTGATTGTTGGCTGCACAGTCAGCAGATGTTAGAAACTAGATCTGGCATTTTTATGCACCTATTATCCACTAAGCACCTGGAATAGGCAGATATTGTTATTTGATATGTTGTTATTTGATGGCACTAAAAGTATGTACGTCATAGGAAAGTTTCCTTTTGCAATTGACTGATGGTGATTTTGTCAAAGTCTTTTTTATTTTTTATTTTTTGACCACAACTGTTAAGTGAATTTTGTCCCGTTTATTTCCAGAGTTGTTAAGTGTATCACTGCAGTTGTTAAATGAATCATACTGTCATGAAAAAAAATCTGACTTCCCCTATTGACTTTATTTGTCAGAAGTCAGCTGGGAAGATTACAAATATCAGAAAAGCTCAGGAGGATCTTCAGCCAACATAACATATGTACACACTTCAAACTCAAGAATACACTAAGGCAGAAGCTTGTCCACCCCAAGGATAACACAGCCAGATAGAAGCTGAGCGATGTGGTATATGCAGTATAATGCAGTGAGCCATGTGTAGATCTGTGCATTGGGGAAACAAAACAACCACTTCATAAACACATGGCACAACATAGGAGAACAAACACATCAGGACTAGATTCAGCAGTCCATCTGCATTTAAAAGACACAGCCCACTCTTTTGAAGACAACAAAGTCCAATTTTGGACAGAGAGGATTGCTGGTTTGAAAGAGGGGTTAAAGAGGCTATCTATTTCAAAATTCAACAGAGGGGGAGGGATATGGATCTATCTCCAACCTACAACCTACAACCTTCCAGCAGTTCCAAGAATGCTCCACATCAATTTGCACCACTCAGTTGACCCTGATGACACAGATAAAGCTCCAGGTGACATTAACAACCCACTAAAAGAATGCAAATGCCCAGTTGTCTGCAAAGAGTATAAATCCTTCCATTTCCCACCATCCAGTCAGAGCTGATGAAGCTTCTTGGATGAGAAGTGAAACATCTTCAAAGAAAAAGCAGAAAGCCCAGTTACCTCTTGAAAAAACCACCTTTGGGACAACCATGACCTGGATAACTGAAAATCTCCATAGACACTTGCAGGCAAATTGGCATTCCTTGCGTATCTTCAAATGCACTACTTTGTCCTGCTATTGTTTGTAGTCAGTCTGTACAATCTTCTTGCAGCAGTTAACCAGGTGGTTCACTGTTTCTTCACCTTCTTTGCAGAGGTGGAATTTGCTATCTGTTCCTTCTCAATATTGGCTTTGTATGTATTTGTTATTAAGGCTTGATCTTGTGCATCTGGAATTAGCCCTTCTGGATTTTTTGCTAACATATATCTAGCCAATAGAGGCCAAAAAGTAGTAAAGAGTCACAGGGATACAATGAGAGGTCTTATTACTTTGTAACACAGCCACCAAAATATGAATGAATCTGATCTGTACAACACAGCCTCTTTGGGTATTGAAGTAGACATAGCTGGAAGAATCACTCTGGAACCACATTTTTTAACACTGTGAAGCTGAATAAGTTTTCTAAGATGGCAGTTAAAGGCCCAGGAAAACTGGATGGTAAATTTTAAATGACACTATATTTAGAGAAGCTCAAAACTTGAGCCAAGTATGAACTTTGACCGTTCCTTAGCAGATTTAACTTTATATGATTAAAGAACACCTACCAGGTTTGCAGGCCTGGTACACTTTATGTAGCTGATGCGAACATCTCTCATCCGACCAGACATGCAGAATCCTGGCCAAAATGTACAGGTCTGCTTCAGGAAAGGGATCTTTAAAAAAATCACCTACAAAATTAAACTCTCATTTAGCACCATGTCTTCCAAAACCTTTCAAAACTGCAGAATCCAGTCTGCCTCTGAAAGATTCTTGTACTCAGCAAGACATGAGTTTAACCCACAGCTAACATTGCATCTTTTACCTGGATGGAAAGTGATCCGGGACTCTTCTGAAGGCAAACAATGGTTCTTGGAGGCTTCCACTACTTCAGGGAGGTCAAAAATGGTCACAGTACATTTTGGGTAGAGTAAAGTCAATTCCTTAGCTAAGCCACCAGTGTTTCCTTAAAGACAGAACAAAATGTAATTAAGTAACTGCAGAACAAAATTGTGTACATGTCCAGCTTTTTCCCATGAAGCTACCTGCCTATTATTTCTCTACAGCTGCACTTCAGATTAATTGGAACCTAATAATTAAAAAAATGAGACAAACTTCTTTCAAATTTACTAGGCTTCATATCATGGAAAACAAATACTAATAGGGAAAAAGAACAGGGATTGAGTCAATTGGTTCTCAACTTCCATATAAAAAACCCTTAGGCTGGATGCACTGAATATTCAAAATGTCCAAAACCATTGGCATTTGATGAAAATTGAGCAGACAAAAACTGAACATCATCTCAAAGGGCACCAAATCCCACATCATCTTCAGTCATGATCTCTTGCATCCTACAAATGTTCCCAGGCAAATTCAGTTTAAATGTCCTTTACTCATCAACCTGCTATTCTCTGATTTCAGTTCCTTTCCATCTTTGGTCAGCACTGGAAAAGGGGAGAAGGAGATGACTGTTTTCTTTTCAGAACTGTCTCTCCTTTTCAAACAGCCTCTGCCAGTTTTTCCACTGACTGTAATATTTTATCAGGTCAAAGTTAATCATCTTTAAAACAGGAATATTTCTCAAAGTCTGCTATAGACATCCCAAAATGGTTTTTTTTTAAACTCCTAAATCATTTCTTCTTTTCCAAATGCAGATGACAAGATTTATTAGAGAAGCTAAGATCCAGCCCATTGGCCCACCATGTGAAGAAGATGGCAAAGCACTGTCTGTACTTACCACCCAGATCGCAAATGCGTGGGAACTGGGATAGGTCAAAGGCAGAAAGCACTTCTCTTCCTAGGACAGGCCAGAGCTCATTCATGAAATTGGAGAAGGTTTGTAACTCTTCCTTTGATCTAGAATTAAAATAAACACCTCTCAATATAACTTTATAAAATGCTATTGTTGCTATCATTTTTACGAATCTATGTTTGAATTAAAGGAATTCTTTTTACAGCATCACTTAAATGATGCTGATCAGGATTTGGAAAAGTCTGCATGTGATACATGAAACAGTCCTGCCATTTCAGTGGACAATATTATAATGTTCCTGAAACAAAACAGACTGATATAGGTACTCTAACTGCAGACCTGTGCTTTGCACATAAACAGAAACACCTGGTCAATTAGATGTGCCACAACAATATTCCAGTGCCATAAAAGAGAAGTTGAATATGGTGATGAGTCAGGATCATATAATAGAGATAATTACAACAGTGTGAAGATAAATCATATTGATTAGTTGCCCACAAAGCAATTACTCTATCATTCTCTAAAATTATAATGTTACCTGTAAATGGCCTCAAAAGTCTTATTTGAAGGAGAGCCATATATTGATGGAATCTGATTTTTTCCTTTCCTAAAAGAGTTTTTAAAAAGTTAGAAAGGAATAAGACAATCATCCTGGCATTTTCTTCTGCATCAAAGTAGATCCTGAATCCTGAAACATATCTTCTTAATGAAACAACTTCATAACATAACTCTAAATGTTTGCTTTTCTTGCTTTTATTATTAGAGTTTGGGTTTTTGTTCCAGTTTCTCTTGTGTAAAACTTTTCTAATGTTGGAGAGGAAATTCTGAGGAACAATATAATGGTTGTCTGTAACTTACTGCTGTTGTATTTTCATTTTGGCATATATGATTTAGAGAATTCTAATCCTTAAGTCAAGTTCAGGACATATGAAGATGTTCATAGTTTTCTCGGCAATAGAAAACACATTTTTATGAAGAAATAAGAAACAAATTGTTATGGAACAACAAGTTTCTTCTGAGATTTTTTTATTCTTTTTCTCACTGTTTGGGTAACTGTTCTCCATAGATCCAAGATTTGTGAGAGTCTCCAACCCAAGGAGTAATCAGATACATATCATCATAATTTTTATAAGATTATTCATGATCAACCTGATTCTGTCAACGCTGCTATTGAATGTTTTAATACCAATTAAATGAGATGCTAATTAACTGATTAAAGCTGTGGGGAAATAATAATAGATGTGCCTCTATAAAACCTTACAATAATAGTGTAAATGCCATGTTTTGAAATGGGAGGAGAGAGAGACTCAAACAACCCAGAAAGGCAGAACATGGTCCTTGATTTTTCTAAAAGAAGGAAAATATGAAAGAATATCCTTTGATCTGAACAGGAAAATTCAGTGATGATAATCCAGTGCCATTACAATTAAGGAGATAAGTGTGCTAATCTTATATTCAACATCCAGAATGTGAAATTTCCTTAGTTTCTTGTGGACAAGGATCTAATAATTCTGGTATTAAGATTATTTTTCATGCTCTATCTTTATTTATCCTAGTTTACTAGTCCCCTGCTGGATCTGCTTACCTCACAGCATCAGGCAAATATTGCATTGATGGACACAACTTCAGAATAGAATATGATGGAATGATACTGAGACTTTGGACTTGATTTGACCAGGTAGAGATTGGTAAAGTCTGTGTTTCCATAAAGATCTAAAAAAATAATAAGTTTCAATTCACTATAGTGTCTTAGTCTACTTCTTTAAAAACAAATTATGCCGTATTTATCTCAAGCATATCATAGTAATATGAGATCCAGTTTGATGTAGTGGTTAAGGCATGATGCTAAATGTCTTGGAGACAATAAGTTCTGTCCCACATTAGACATGAAGCCAGCTCTTTGGGCTGGTCATTTTCTCTCAGCCCTAGGAAGGAGGCAATGACAAACCTCTTCTGAAAACCTTGCCACACAATCTGCAAGGACCTGTCACTTGGCCAAGTGCAATGGCTGTTTCCCCCCAAATTTCATCTGATTTAGGATTTCAATATAATTTCATTTTAAAAATCAGTTTGGTTCCATATACAACAGTAATGCTCATGGTTTGGAAACAAAGTTGGTTTTGTTTTGTTTTGGAAATAACAAAAGACACCAACTCAAAATGCCAATGTTTTACTGTTCTGGTTTATATGGCTTTCCTAGAGTGAATATAAAACATTGGGAAGACCAAAAAGGTGCTGTGAAGCAGACTGGACAAAATCTCAAAGAGAGTGATCAATACATAAAAATACACACACAAATCCAGTTACTACACATTTATACCAGCTTTCTGGCCTGTGATTTCTGGAAGCCCCCCTTCTACAAACTCTTGGATCTGTCGGGCTCAACAGGTGCAGCCACTTATTGCCCACTGTTATGGAATAATTGTTGGTCATTCCAGTTGCTTCCTGCTTGTCACAGGATTACCTTTAAGCGTTCAGCAATAGTTGTGGAAGACAGCGGCTCCCACGACTCTCTCAGCAGATCGAAGACACCTAGCTCACAGGCAGTTGAAATGACCTAGAAAGAAAGGGAAAGCAGCCATCGCATTCCTCTCAGTTCACACCCAACAATCCCAGAATCTATTTGTATGGTTTACTAAAGAAGGAATCAAGCAGGGCTACAGATGTTAATCAGCCCACCAACTGTGGGAGCACAAGGGCATGTGTAGATAATCATTTGTTTGTGTAGCCACATCCTTTTTGAATGCGGGTGTAGTAATAACTAATAAAATAATAAATACAATAATAAAAATAACAAAAGAACTAATATTCTTTTCTTCTTCAGTCTGTGCTTTGTTCAATTTATTAGTAGAGTTTCAGACAAAATCTATACATACACATGCACACACACACACACACACACAGAATGAGAGAGAGAAAGAAATGAGAGAAAGAGAATGAGAGGATGAGAGAGAGAGAGAGAGAGAATGAGAGAGAGAGAGAGAGAGATAATAAGAGAGAGAATGAGAGGAGGGGAGGGACTGAAATAGCAGATACTCTGCACAATCTGAGCAGCCAGATTTATTTATCTTGGGCCCCATTTCTTAGAAGAAACTTTCAGTCTTGAAGGCTGCCAGACTATGGCTGGTGGTGTGTTCAATCACTGGAAGGGAAGGTAATCGAAAGATCAACATCCTTGATGGAGAAGAAGGGAACAGAAAAACAGATATCTCATCATAACACTATGATACAAACTCCAGTTTTTTTATATATACTCTATGCAATTATTGGGTGATATCAAGGGGGGGGGGACTGAAGAAAAGAATATGTGATCCACTCTTACTGTAGTTAAAAAAAAAATCAAGATAATACACATAATACGGGAACAAACCATTGGAGAAGCAAAGATTTATGGCAGAAAAAAATATTGATTCTGCATCTTTCTTACTGGCACAATTTGCTAAGTTAAAAAAGAAAAATTAATGTTTTAGTAATTAAATCAATACAAGAAGAAATGTTGAAGCTGCCTTTAAACACTGTTGAGACCCCACATTTAGTATTCAAAATTTAGCAAATAAATGAAATCTCAAGGATTAGATATAGGACATATATAGATTTTGTTCTAAGATAGAGTCAAAAACATGAAGAAGGGTGTACAGCCACTAAATTCTATAGCAAATTTCAACATAAACTATTGTTTTCAAACCATTAAGAAGCTGAGAAATGGGAGGTCTTTTGTAGTTTCAAAATTGAATGTTCATATTAGGAAGTATTAACCCACCTTACCTTGAAAGTTACAAATGAATGATGGTAGCTAAAGAATGTTTGAATATTTTCAGTTTCTTCTAGTGAACTCATTGTTCCTGGCTTCTCTTGTTGAACAAAAGGACCTTTCTTCAGCCAAAATACTTGGTATTCCTGAGTGTAAAAATGGCAAAATATAAGTGTCCATAAGATGTCCCGGAATAAAGCATGGAAAGCATTATTAAAGAGAGAACAACCACCAGACTTAGAATGTTTTCAAGAGTCCTTCAGCAAAGGCTCCTGAATAAATTTAGCTGCCCTGGCATTCGAAGGACAGGTGCTGTCATGGAGTGACCTGAAAGCCAGGAAACCAGGAATAGGAGTAAATGAGGGACCTGTGTGCTTATAGGCAGGTCTGATTGGCACACCTTAAGAAAAATATGACATAACTCTAAAAAGTATGAATTTGCAGGATGGAGTAGCCCAGTAGTGGTATTCTACCGGTTCAGCCCAGTTTGGCCAAACCAGTAGCTCCGAGGATCATCTGTGAGCGAACCAGTTCACTCCGATAATCAGCTGATGACCCCAGCTCTATTCTGAACTTTATTTCCTGCTTTTCAAGCTCAGATGCTTTGCGTGGCACAGCGGACTGCTGCACGTCAGCTGTTGAACACACAGAGAGATTGCAGGATTGCAGGTCAGTAAGAAAACCTTTGCGTGCATGTGCTCACCGAAGCGGTTGAATCACACCCCTGGAGTGTCCTTTCTAAAATGAAAGTTTTCAAAATGAATGGCAAGCAATAAACACAATCCAGAAAGAATATGAAGCCATCCCCACAAACAAAGCAAATACAGTGAAAGAAAGGGAAAACCAAAAAGGGATTTGTTAAGTCAGCTTCATTTCCAGCCAAGCAACTTAACCCTTTTTTAAAATATATGTTCAAGTTAAACTACTGCTTGTCATCTTTAATGCCCTCCATTCATTAACTTCATAATGTCTGCCAGACCTTGTTTCTCTTGAGGACCCTGTAAGTAGGACTTTTTTGTTTTGTTTTTTTGTTCCTCCCTTCAGGGTGCCTGTCCCCTGGTTCTCCATATCTGACTTGGAAAAAAATAGGGTCAAAACTGTTCAGATAATTTCCCTTTAAACCAGAGGTGGTATCCAGCAGGTTCTGACCAGTTCTGGAGAACCAGTAGTGGAAATTTTGAGTAGTTCGGAGAACCAGCAAATAGCACCTCTGATGGGAGATTTTGCAGTATCCTTCCCATGCCCACCAAGCCATGCCCACAGAACCGGTAGTAAAAAAATTTGAATCCCACTACTGCTTTAAATTAGTGGAGAAAATGGGAAATGATGAGAAAAGGCAGAAAGAGAAGAACTGGCATTTTGTCACAGGAAAATATGTAGAAATTAAATGTGTGTGTACAACTGAGGAGCAACATCTTTTAGAACATGGAAATTGTGGACATTGTAAAAAGAATACATTTTTCTAAGAAAGACATGGGAAGCGAATTTTAGAGAATTATTAAATGCTAATATGCTAATATCTATACGTGTACAGCTTAGTGCAACAAATTTTAGAATATGGAAATTGGGAAAATATATAGTGTAAGAAGTTTTATACGGTATTAAATATATATTTTATTCTTTGTACAGTTTCCATCTTTCCTTAAAACATTAACAGAATCCACAATGGTCTGAGAATCAGCAAATTCACTAGAATTTACAGTAAGGTGAAACTAAGTTAACCAAGTAAAAGTAGCAAAAGAGAAAAAATATTGTACTCAAACTTCCTCAGAGTCCTAAATAAGTTACCAGATCTAAGCCACATATCAAAGAGAAGGTCTGCAAACACAAATAGAGTTAATTAAATTGGGTCTTGCAGCAGAGCTGCATGTTCACAAGAATAAATATTATAGATGATATACCTACACTCATGTCCTTCAAGTGTCAACCTAGAATCAGCACATTGGCACTTCCATATCCAGGACAAGCTCCCCTATAAAAGTATGTTGCTATACCCCATTTGTTGGCAGCTGTCCTCAAAGCAAACCTTTGCTTTTTGGGAATAAATATTTCTCCATTTCTCACAGCTGTCTGGACCTCATTTTTATTTACTCTTACATAATCCTGGCTTGACCTGGAACTCCAAATTATTCTTCTGACAATAGTAAAAAAATACATTTCTTTAAGAAAGAAATGCAAAGGGAATTTCAAAGAATTAGAATATGATAACGTTTAGAAGTTATTAAAATGGGGGGATGTTGAGAAGGGCATGAAACTAAGCACCTGATTTCAGAACAAATATTTAAAAATAGAAAGTTAAGCTTGAAAAAAGGATTTATAAGATATGGAACCCAATACTTAATATATTCAAATAAACTTAAAATACTGTTATTGCAATAATTATTATATGCATATACTATACAAAAATTTAAAAATATTTTGGGTATTTTAAAAAATCAGATTTGTTTTTTCAGATTAAATATTAATTTAGTTAAATGGGCAAATTCTAGATGAAGAGAATGACCTTATTTGCTATCTGCTTTTTTCAATCTCCTTTTTCTTGACTATTACACAGTCTAATTTGTAGATACCAGAGGTACTATTCAGCAGGTTCTGACCAATTCTGGAGAACCGGAAACGGACATTTTGAGTAGTTTGGAGAACCGGCAAATACCACCTCTGACTGGCCCCACCCCCATCTATTTTCTGCCTCCTGACTTCCAGCTGATCTGCTGGGTCTTCTTTGGTTGCCCTGCACAGGAGAAAAGAGCTGGAAAGCAGGTTAGTGGGGTGGGGAGGGAGGGAATGGGGATTTTGCAGTAACCTTCCCCTACCATGCCCACCAAGCCACACCCACAGAACCGGTAGTAAACATTTTTGAATCCCACCACTGGTAGATACTATAGATTTCTCTAAAGATCTCAGCAAAGCTGTTGTAATTCTGTAAGGGAGAAAACATTAAAAACTGGATAGAAAAATCTGAGATTAGTAGCCTCTTACAGATACTATAGTCCATGCTTTTCAAACAGGAAATGTTGAATTTAATGGCTGAAGTCTTACCCACACAAAAGCTGAGCAGATTCCGAGTCAGTCTTTCGAGTGATGAGCTACTCAGGATAAGCCTCAGTTTTAGGCAAAAGAAATAAGAGAAAGGGTATATATCATCAGATCACAGGTATGTTTACAGGAGTTGCTTAATCAACCTGCCAAGCCAGTTCTGATCCTGCCATTTCTTGATTGTAGATGTCAGGATGGCTGGTGGCCTTAAGCAATAAAAAGAACATTTGGGGAAAACATTTGTTTTCAATGCAAAAAGAATCCTAGCACAACAATAGTATGTTATTTAAAGTATATTGGCTGGTTTTCTTTTCTTTTTTTAGCTAGTTAGCTATCTGGCTTCTGTGCTGACTTCCATCTAGGATCTCCCTTGCATTTTCTCCTTTATCAATTACGTTTAATTTTATCTTCCGTCTGATAGTGCTGTATTATCAGGAGTTGTATTTGGGCTGGTCTTTTTAAAGCTTGGTTCACTTCCCATTACTCTATGAGGAAAATACTGTTTCTTTATTACTTTCATTCCCTGTTTGCTGACTGTTCCCTTTCAGTGGGGTGGCCTGCCATCCACCTGAAGTTTCTAGAGATAGGTTGATGTTACCTTCCAGCGCTGCGACTCCTGGAATGGGGAAGACTGTGGTTACTTGCATTTATCCTTGCTGCCATTACTAATCTCAACTGTTGCTTTCACTTCCTCCTAACTGCACTTTGGCCTGACTGCTTGGCCTATTGCTTTTCTCCAGCTAGACTTCAGTTCTTCCATAGAATGCAATGCTAACAAACCCAGGCCTGGCACTTGGACTTTGTGTATATATCAGTGGTGGTATGCTACTGATTCAGCCTGGTTCACCCAAACAGTAGTAAAAATCACTTCCGACTGGGTGGAACAGGTACTGTAGAAAGAAAAAAGCCTCCGATCAGCTAAGAGGAGGAAAAAAGCCTCTGACAATCAGCTGAGAGGATAAAAGACCAAAAAGAACATGGGAGAGTGGGAGAGTCACTCCTAGCTTTTAGTTTCTTCATCCTCTCAGTTGATTGGCTTGTTAGGTGTGCGTGCATGCATGTGTGTGCGCACACACGTGATCACCCACCAAACCGGTAGCAACTAAGGTAGGATCCCACTACTGGTATATGTTGTGACTGGGAGGTTTGAGCCTGCTATGCGCTTTGAGTCTGATGTGTCAGAAGACACAGGTTCAAGTGATGAGGAGGGTTTGGCATTGGGATTTGAGCCTGCTTTAATGGGAGATGCAGATGTGAGCCAGGAGGGTGAGGAAGTGTCGGAATCACCATCCTCTCCAGAACCTTCCTCATCAATTATGCCTCAGGTGTCAGCAGATGATCGACAGAACGTGCCGGAGTCCTTGGGTGATGATCAAGCCAATGAATGTTGGGTTGATGTAAGGACTAGACGTAGGCTGAGACGTCAAGCACAAATTGAAAGGAAACGTCAAATCAGGGATTGAGTAGAGAGACTGACACGCCCCTTCAAGGAATATAAGGAGGCGTGTTAGCTTGGAATCCCGTTTGGGTCAAACTTTGTTATTTACGTTCGCAGTTTGGAAAAAGTTTTCTGTTTGCCGTTCGGCTCTGATTTATAGTGCTGCTCGTTATCTGGATTTGCAGACAGCTTCTGGGAAAGCTGCCAACGACGACTTCAGCCAGAGGAAAGTTAACTCTGTTGTTCCTGATATTGTCTGTTCGTGTTTTTTCCTTTGGACATTTGGACTCTCACCTTGTGGCCACAGGTGAGACAGAACAGGTATATATTGACAGATCACGGGTGGTGGGCTGACTATATACACACACAAAAAGAAAGAACACTACTACAAGTGTGCCATTATTTGCAAGAAAGTTGTTAGGAATGTAAGTCACCTAACAGTTATTTGGGTTGGAAATATATAAACTAGGATAGACATTTTAATACTATCTCTTTAAGGGAATGCTAAAATGGTAATTGGGTGTGGTTCATCAAATAGCCATAAGATGGAGCCTAAGCTGCAAGCATTTGCGGATGATCTGGTCTTCATTTTAGAAGACTCTTTAGAAACAGCATCAAAATTGATAGAAAAGATAGAGACATATGGAAAGGTGGCTGGGTTGAAAATAAATAAAGACAAGACAAAGATTTTGACAAAGAATATGCTATTAAGACAAAAGGAAGAACTGGCAGACTTATAGAAAATTCAAGTCACTAATAAGATCAAGTATTTGGGGATATATTTGACAGCAAGATGTAATACATTAAAAGAGAACAATTATATTAAACTTAAACAGCAGATAGCGCTAGATTTGGCGAAATGGGAAAACTTACAACTGTCACTAAAAGGGAGAATCTCAACAATCAAGATGAATATATTACCCAGAATATTATATCTGTTTCAAACAATTCCAATTAGGCTTGGAAAAGATTATTTTGAAGATTTAAATAAAATTGTGTTGAAATATATATGGCAAGGTAAGAAAGCGAGAATAAAGTTAAAATTCTTGCAAGATGCTAGAATTAGAGGAGGATTTGGTCTGCCTAATTGGGAATTGTACTACCAAGCTACAAATCTGATGTGGGTTAAGGAATGGATAACACTAAGAAATGCTAGATTGACACTAGAAGGACATGATCTGTTGTTGGGGTGGCATGCTTTTTTATGGTATAAAGGAACTAAAACACAGGGGTATTTCAGAAGACAGCATATATGGGAGTCTCTGTGGTTAAACTGGGAGAAGGTTAAAAGACAATGCTATTTGAAAATTCCAGTCTGGTTAGCGACTATTGAAGCATTTTCGTATCCTATAATATACAAAAAGGAACAAACAGATATGGTGAAATACTGAATGAAAAGTGTGAACTTAAATCTATGCAAAAATTAGAGGAACAATGTATGAAGATGAATTGGTTTTCATATGTGCAAATACATTCAAGGTATGATAAAGATTCTAAAACAGAAGGTTTCTATGATAAATTGACTGATTTAGATAAGATTTTGACAGGTACTGATGAAAAGGTGATTAAAAAACTGTATGGATATTTATTAGAAATTAAATTAGAAGAAGAACAAGTTAAAGAAACTATGATTGCTTGGGAAATGGCAAAAATTGTGGTCTCAAAATTATAAAATGACAGTCAACAGCATATAAAGAAAATTTGTATAAGATGTTTTACAGTGCATTTTCCCCTGACAAGAATAGCAAGAATGTTCAAGAATAAATCCGAAAAATGTTGGAAATGTCATCAGACACCTGGCTCATTTTACCATTTGTGGTGGACTTGTGCGGATGCCAAAAAATACTGGACTAAAATCCACATGTGTTTGGAGAAAATGATGAAAAAACACATAGACTTGAAACCAGAGATATTTTTATTGGGAATTTTACCTGAAATTTATAGTAAAGACTTGAAATACCTGATTGTAAATGTATAAACAGCGGCTAGGATTGTATTTGCTAAAAACTGGAAAAATGAGAAGATACCATCACAGGAGGAAATTATTAAGAAAATATTGGAATGTGCTGAAATGAGTAGATTGACATTTGAAATTAGAGAACAAGAGGATAAACAATTTTATAAAATTTGGGATCTTTTCTATCAATGGTTAGATAACAAAGTACGGTAATGAAATATGTAGATTCTTAGAAAATAATAAATATATAAAGGTGTACTTTTTATTATAACTACAAAATGATTTTAGGATAGATTTGGGGTGATAATATGAACTGTTATGCAATAAATTAAGTAAACTATGGTTATCTTGTAAAACATGAATGATTAAAAGTATAGTCAAATGATTGATTAATAATAATACTAAGGTATTTAGTTTTTGATTGACAATATGAGATTATATGTAATGTAATTGTAATTGAAGACTACGAAATGGAAGCACAAAACAATTTGTAAACCAACCAGCACACTGTATGTACACCTATGGAAGACAGTTTGATGTTTTTATGTTTTGTTTGTTTATGTTTGTTTTTAAAAACCAATAAAATCTTTTAAAAAAAAAAAGATGGAGCCAGAAACCTGGGTTGTTTAGTCCATTCTTGTTCTGGTGTTTCTGGAGAGAGTTGCCATTCTTGTATTGACTGTTATTCTTGGATTTGATGTAGGTCTGTTACTGTACTGTTTTTGATACTGGACTTTGAAATTGGATTATCCCTGTACTGAAAACTGACTGCTTTACCTGTGAATGACTTGGACTGCTTATCTTGGATTTTGCTTAAATGTTTATGGGAAGTAAAAACCTACATTTACTGTACAGTGTATCTGTGTGCTGTGTGTGTGTTATTCTTCACTACTCTCACTACGTCTCCCTGTATGCGCTCATTCTCCTAACGGAGAATTACCTCAAAAAAAGTATCCATTAAAAACTAATTTATAAAAGCAGAGTGTCCCAAAGGTGCTTTTTTAAAGGAGGCAACTGGACTTCCTTGTTTTTTCTTTGAAGACATTTCACTTCTCATTCAAGAAGGTTCTTCAACTCTGACAGGTTAGTGGGGAATGGAAGGATTTATATTCCTTGCAGACAGCTGTTATATAGCTAAAAGTCTGTAGAGATTCTCAGTCATCCAGGTCATGGTTGCCCCAAAGGCAACTGGACTTACTTGTTTTCTCTTTGAAGATGTTTTGCTTCGAATGCAAGGAATATAAATCCTTCCATCCTATCCTGTCAGAGCTAAAGAAGCTTCTTGGATGAGAAGTGAAATGTCTTCAAAGAAAAAACAAGGAAGTCCAGTCGCCTCCTAAAAAAAAGCACCTTTGCGACAACCATGACCCGGATAACTGAGAATCTCTACAGGTAGCAGAGTGGTCATGCAATCCTTCAAAACCCTGAAAATGTAATCTGTGTCTCTCTTCAAAAGTTCCAAAGACAGATGCTAATTGATAAGACCGGAATATTTCAGTTAAGAATGTGAGCAAACTTGCTTCACTAGACTTCAGTGAATCATTTCTACAAGGTAATGCATCATTGATATATGACTCCAGAGAAAGTATTCAGAATGTATAAAGGTGTTCGGGTATTTTCCCACGTCATTGTAGTTGTTTTAAAGTTGTAGCAACGTTTCAGCAGAATCTCATCTGCCATCATCAGGCTTCTGTATTGTGTCCGTCTGTGAGTCAGACTTTTACAGTGGTTTCAGATTTAAATTTGGGGCAGCCTATTGCTGTGCCAGAATGGTTTTTTCTTCATTCTGATTGGTTGGGAGTCTTGGTCTGTGTTTATTGGTCTCGGAGTTTGCTGTGTTCTGCTTGATTGGTGTCTCTAATATCTTCTGTCTGTTTTTTGGCTCTTTTGTATCTTGATTGGCTGGCAGCATTGTGTTACTTTATTGGAGGCCTTTAGTGCAGCTTGGCTTCGGGTAAATGGACGACTATCATTAGTTAGGAAGCTGGGTTTCATCTGGGTGCCTGGTTGGGATGTGTTTGAGCTGGAGGTATCAGGGGGATCTGTTTGTGCCCAGGTGTTTGCCTGGCTTGTGGTGTGGAGATTTTTTTGTTTGTGAGTGCAGGCTTCCAAATGATTGACAGCCTGGTGGAATCATCTCTTCTATTCATGCTTTCTGGTCTTTTTTCAATCTCTATGGCTTCTCTGATGATTCTGTGGCTAGGGTTTTCTATAGTGGCTAGGGTTTTGGTGCCATTGAAGTTGATGCTATGACCTGTGGCTTCCATGTGTTGGACTAGTGAGGAAGTGTGTTCCAGCTTTTTGACTGCATTTTCATCCGCCTGGATGAAAATTTTGACTGCATTTCATCCACCTGGATGAACACAAAAATGCTCATGCCATTCCCCAGTTGCTGGCTGCTGCCTTTGAGATGGGTGGGTTTGCCACCCATCTGAAGTTTCTAGAGGTGGGTTGATATTTCCTTCTAGGCTGTGACTCCCAAGATGGGGAAGACTGGGACCGATTACATTTATCCTCACTGCCATCTACATTACTGCTCTTACAGTAACTAGTTATCCTTTCTGTCCCTTCCTAACAGCATTTTGGCATGGCTGTTTGGCTGGATTTTCTTAAATGGTCTTTTGCTCTTCTCCAGCTGAATTTTAGTTCTTCTATGGAATTCAATGGTAACAAACTGGGGCGAGGCACACTGTTAATAATTAAGCTAGGGTGAGGATGGGGTGGTGGTAGAGCTGCCCTACTTACCAGGCCTTGCACACCCAACACCTGCCTTGCTGGGCCACTTCTTCCGTGGCTGCTTGTTGCCACTTGTGCGTGTTGCCCCTGACCTCCATTTTGTCATCAGAGGCCTTCAGGAAAGCCGGATTGATGCGCTTGAGTTTTGGATTGATGAGCCTATTTCCCAGCCTCAGAGGCCTTTCGTGAAGGCCTCTCACAATGAAACGGAGGCCTGGGGTGATGCGTGCAAGTGGTGACAAGTGGACACAGAAGAAGTGGGCCGGCAGTGGGCTCCTTGCTGTGTGGGCTGTCAGTGCCACCACCAGAAGGTGAGTCAGCGGAAGACATACACACTCTGAAAATAAGACCTGGTGCCTTTTTTGCTGGCAAAAAAATTATAAGACCAGGTCTTATTTGGGGGGAAATATGGGTAGTTTTCCTAGAATTTTTTTTTTTTAAACAAGTTTTATTTTCAAGACAAACAATACATAGATACACATAAAACAAAACATAAAAGCATAAAAATCTCTTATCTGAAAGTTGATTAGTCCCGGGTTAAAACTCTTGGTACAGACACAAATTCAAATTCATATTCATTTTACATACCATTTCATATCTTATTAACATTTTCAGTTTTCTATATGTCTTCTCCTCTCCTTTAAATTTTCTCAATTTTATTTTATTTTATTTATCTCCTCTCAATTCATATCATAATATTTATTATTCTTTGTCTGTTCTATTCCAGCCAGCCCTTTATTTTCCTTCTTTAAAAAAAAAAGAAAAACTTCTCCTGCACACTATATGGAGTATGATGCCTTTATCTCTTTCCCCTACATTTATAATACTTAATATAAAACACATAACATATATTGGGATTCTGTCTGGTACATTCTAAAATTATACTATATTATCAAAAATAATACAAATCTATTCATTAGTATTAATATTCATTCATATCTTAAACATTTAAATCATTACTTTTCAATTAAATCACATACTTTTATGGGAGCCCTATTTTTCATAGTTATATATTATATCCCTCATCATATATTATAACTCATTATTTCATTAAAAAGTACCTCCCTCTTCTACTTCAATTCTCATTTCACAAAAAATTTCGCTAGTATACCATATTCTAATCATTAATATTAACAATCATTTATATCTTAAACATTTTATCCATTTCAATTAAATATCATGCCTTTGTGGGAACACTTATGCTTTTCAAAGATTATTACCCCCCCCACATCACAATCTTGAATTATGTTTCGTTACAGTACTCCCTTTTCTTAACCAAAAATTTCACTAATTTATGTTAAATATTTAATCACATTTTAGGTTACATATTGTTTCTAATTTTCTGTTTACTTCTAAATACAAGTATAAAAATGCAGTCTTATGTACCTTTCTAGAATCCCTTTAACCATAAAGCTTATCCATTATCTCTAAAAAAAATTTGCTTCTTAACATCTTGCTCCCCACCATTAGGACTTCTCATCCCTTCCTTTCTTTCTTGTTCCTTCTTCTCCTTATCCTCTTTAACCCCTTGTCTCTCCACCTCCCTTTTATTCTGCTTTCCCCCTTTCTGTTGTTTCTTAACATAATATCCCCTTTTCACCTTATTCTTCTCTTTTGGGCTATTTTTCCAGATCTTAAAGACCTTTTCCCTTTTTCTCTTGCTTTTTCTCTTCTCCAGTCAAAGTAATTTGTTCATCAAAGATGGCTTCTCCTTCTTCTTTGTCCCCATCATCCTCATTCTGCTTCACATAAATATAAACCGCCATTTCCAAGTATTGAAAAATAGTGTCAAGACCATCTTCCCCTCCTTGTTTTTCTCTTTCAAATTTTTGATATATAAGTTCCAATTCATCCATAGATGATGCCATTGTGTAGAGAAAAAGTTTTTCCAAACAACCACCCAGATGATTTAATCAGAAGTAATTTCCAAAGGTTCCAAAGTCACCAAACAATCCAAACAGACTATTTCTTTTAGATACCTTCTTCTTCTTCACTTTCTCTTTCTGGGGTTAAAGTAATCACAAATCCTTTTCAAATATATTTTTGGAAGTTTTTAAACTCTTTGTAATTCTAGGCAATCTTCTCCTTATTTTCAAATTTTGCTCTAATTCTTTTTCACTCTCCCTTCCCACTCACAGCCAAAAAGGTTTTGTTTTTTTCCGCTGTCACTTTAGGAGGGAGAGTAGAACAAAGAAAAACTTTCCCCTTTAGAATATTCGCAGCTTAAAACTCTCACAGGGAACAATATATACTTAGCAGCCTTCAAGATTCCAGGTCATTTTCTCCCGTCTTGTCCCGGTTAGAATCAACTTTCACTTTTCTTTCAGCTTCCTCCCTCCTGCACTTGCTTGTCCGGCTGCAGCTTTCTTCGTGGCGGCCATTGCTGACCGCCGTTCCTCCGCCTCGGGAAAAGGGGGTTTAGCCGGCTGGGGAGGGGTTTGCGACACCCCAAACCCCTTGCCGGATCCCCTGTCTTCAGCTGCCTCTGCGGGCAAGCTATATCCCCCAGATCCAAATGGATCGGGGGAAACTTGACGGTAAACGCAGCAGGGATCGCGCGGTCGCGAATCCCTGCCGCCGCCGAAAGATTGCAAACCGGAAGTCAGTTTTCCTAGAAAATATTGTTCAGTATGTTTGTTAGTTTATTTTATTTGAATGGCTGCCCATCCCACAACAGTGCCTCTGTTTTCTATTCTTGCAGTTATTTACCAATTTGCCCAGTGTTTTTTGTTCATGTTGTCCAAATAAAGAGGAAGGCATTATTGAAGAGTCAATAAAGGAATGGTGGTTCTCAGTTCCTCCTTATATTCGTAGGGAGAATAATATTACACGTGCGAGCTGATAAGTAAATGTTCATCCTGCAAACCATTCAAATTATATTGCCATTAAAAAAGGAAATGTTTCTTTTGCGCTCTCTCTCTCTCTCTCTCTCTCTCTCTCTCTCTCTCTCTCTCTCTCTCTCTCTCTCTCTCTCTCTCTCTCTCTCTCTCTCTCTCTCCAAATCATTCATTATGTGCCATTATGTGTAGGAGATTAACTGATAAAATAATAATTGCTGTATGAAAATCTTGGTAAGATTTTTATATTCAGGTTTCCACTTTTTCTTCTGCATTGTTGTTTTTAAATCTAAGAATCAAAATGACACGTTACAAGATGGTGGACTTCCATATATGTGTGTATTTAGGCATGGGTGAATGAATAAATAGATACATGCACATCATCACCACAGGTTTCATTACCTTAGGACGTAAAAGAATTGGAATGATCCTACAATGTAACAGTATATGAAGTGTGAGAAGGAAATATGAAAACATATAAGAATAGGTAGGAATAAATGGAATGCATTTGTAGAAGCATTACCAAGCTAATTCGTAGTATGGAAAAGCTGGAATCTACTCCAACTCTTCATTATCAATGCCATAAATTCACTTCTCCTGTATTTCAGTACTATCATTCATGATAAGTATGAAGAATTTTCATTTACAGCTGTGTCAGATCTTTCTTAAGGTGTGCCAACAAAAGCCCACATAATCACATAAATTGTCCATTTGTTCGATTCAGTTTTCTATTATTGGACAATGGTGAAAAGAGTGTCTGTCAAACCGAGCTCATATAAGCACATATACTGGTAGTATCCATCTTTTTTGGCGAATTGATCACATTTAAATTTACTTTTACCTATGTATAATATATCATCGACATAGACAAGTACTTTTTCACATATACCTTGTTCCCTTTTAATAAATACACATTTGTCAGCTGAAGTGGCAGTGAAACCTATTAGTCTTAAAGTTTTGGAAAAACAATCGTACCATCTCTTACCCGATTGTCGCAGACCATAGAGACTTTTATTGAGTATCCAGGTTTTTCCTTCATTACAGTCAATTCCTGGTGGTGCTCTGACATATAATTCCTTATCTAATGGTGCATGTAGGTATGCTGTTTGTACATCGAATTGATACACGTGTTCATTTAGAATTGAGGCAATGACTAAGGCTGTCTTAACACTCTCTGCCCTCACTGTAGGTGAATAAGTGTCTATGTAATTGTCTGGAGACTTTTGTGAGAAACCTTGTGCCACCAGTCTTGCTTTGTATAGATTTTTGTTATCCTCTAAGGGTTTTATTTTGTATACCCACCTGCTACCGATAATTTTGTTTTTCACTGGAACCTTTGAGGGGGTATAAACTTCTAGTTTTTTACTACTTTCCATCTCCCTCTGCATGGCCTCTTTCCATTTTAGCTGTTCATTTGGTGGGAGTGTGTGTATGTCATTATAATTTTTGGGTGTAGTTATGGTGGTATCAATAGACATCACATAGTCCCTTAAGATATTTGGAATTTTTCCCTTATTAGATCTTATTGATCTCCTGGGTATGTTTTTGGTTGGGATATTTTTTTTCGATGAGTCATCTGAACTGCACTCATCTATACCTCTGATTTTGAGTATGTGGTGACCTTCCTTCCACTCCCTAACCTTAATGTTATTTCTGTTGGGTTTTGTGTTTGTAGTGTGTGTGTGAAGTTGTGTTTGTTTCTGATCATTTCCAAGCATTAAATGGAAGGCTGATAAAACAGGATTTCAGTTCCATGATACAATGAATTACTTCATTCAAGATTGGACAGCAACATATTTATTTGTTTTTTCTTTTATTTTATTTCAATACATTAAGGTGGCATACATAGCAATCAGTTTGCTCTATAACAACCCACTAACAAAAGTATTTGAAAGAATAAGGGAGAAGCTAAATAAAAGTCTTGGAACTCTTGAGGGTCAAGACTAGTGAAAGCAATTATAGAAATTAATTGTCTGCAATAGCATCAATAGTCATTCATGCATAACATGTATAAGAAGAGCAGGGTAGACATAGTAGTATATAGGAGGATTCCATGAAATTGCCATCATACCAAAATCAATTGCTACCTATAGCTGTATTGGAGTGCAGCTGGAAGTTCTGAGGCAATAGAAATACCTAATGCCAAATATGTAGTTCTAGAGGCCTAGGTTCTATTAGGTTGGAATAAATTCTGGAGAGTCGTGATTGTCTTGAATCCCAATCTGCAAGCAAGATCTGGGGAATTGTAGAAAGTGGTGAATTGGCCTGGAAGAGAATATTTAGAAGCTGTTACAGAAATACCAAGCCCAAGAGCGTCCCTAAAGCCCTGAGAAATGAGACCCGGCCTGACTCCTCTTTCATTAAATGGGTACAGGAGATAGAAGGTAACTCATAAACAGTTTTGTAGATAATGAAAAGTAGTTCTCGTGTTACTATGGACTCAGCTCTCTGATCTTGTCTTTTAGTCCTGACAAGCCATATGCTGTGATATTTCCACCTTCCTCAAAAAGTAATGTATTTTGCTGTTTCTTACAACTGAGGCACAATAGGCATTCTAACACCAACAGACTACAGTAGATGCTCCACATTAAAGACATTGGTGTTGTGAGTAATGATGTACCTTCTCTTGTGCAACAAATAGATATCTATAGAATTCCAAAATCTCAAGACTCTTTTCAACTAAATTACTTTTAATCCAGTATGGATATTATAATGGAAGGATACATCAAAGTAGGGTTAGTAGATGGATAACAGGATTAGCATAATGAATAGATACATCTATATGCTCACAAGTTAACAATACAATAGTAACAGCAGTTTTATTATTGTAACACTCACAAGGAATGAAGCATGTTGAAAACTATTTTTTGACCAAAATGACATCAAATATATTTCCTTTCTTGAACTGAATATTTGTAAATCCAGCTGTATTGAAGAGTATACAATATTCTGATGCCATCCGCACTTTTCCTTCAGAATGAAGCAACATTATGATGGAGTACATATGAGCAGGAAAAGACCCAGATATTTCTTGATCAATAGTTGGTTCCACTACTAAGACTCCACCACCTGTTGCAAAAGTAATTTGTTAACTCAGGAATAGGTTGCCTAGAAAAGAAAAAGTGTCCATACATCTTATTTTCATTCCTATGGCTATGGCCTTTCTCCCACTTTCTTCCTCTTCTAAAAACATTGTTTTGATCTTTTTTCCCCATGATCTATTTTAGTTTCCTCAGAGTCCTAAAAAATACCAAAATATTTTGCCAATCCACAGCTACTACTGCATTCCCTAACTCATAACACATACTATTTTAGCCCACTTAACATAGATTTGCTCTGCCTATATTTCATGACTGAAGCATCATGGAAATTCTAAAGAATCTTTTCACAACAGGACTTTCCTTAAATTCAATCATAAGTGGTATTTTTGTGTTTTGTTAGCGTAAGAAATAAATAGGCTTTATGATAGGTTTCATAGGTACTTATGGGAGGAAATGGATTCCACACTATAGGAATGGCTCAATGTTATTTGGGACTGTATTTCAAACTGTCATGGTCCTATTTCTTCTCCAAGTTCAGATTTAATAACTAATAAATGTTGTTTGTGCTTTGAAAAGTGTCAATCTGTCACCTCAAGGAAACTTTAAGTTTAGAAAAGAGTTGTTTTGCCTGCAAATTGATCCATTTCTAATTTTATTAGATAGAAAAGTACCACCTTTCTATCTGCAAATCTATTACCACATATTTTGACCTTGCAGTCTAGGATTAGGGTTAATACATCCCAACTTCAGGTAGTTCTCAACTTACAACCTCATTCAGTGATCATTCAAAATTATGATGATGTTAACTCTTACCTGAAGTTATGTCCACTGCAATGCACCTGCAGTCATGTGATGAAAATTTGGATGCTTAGCAACACACCAGCACTTATCCTCTATCCTGCCCACCAACATCTCCCCCTCCCATCTCAGTTGCACATCCATCCCTCCAACAGACATAAAGCTGCCATGGACCTGGAAGCCTTGGTCTGGTCCCTGCCCACTTTCCTCACCCAAGAGAGATGGCCCAAGAGTTCTCCTTGCGCCACTGTACCCTGGTCTACTACATTTGCCTTTTTGTGTAGCTACTGACAGGTGTGCCAAGCAAATGTAAGGCACAGCCGAAAAGCTAGCAAATGCTGTCTTTGAAGGGTAGAAAGGCTGGCACAAAAAACAGAGAGAACTTTTGTGTGGAGTGGAGAAAGGAAACTGGAATCCTGAAGACCCAAACTTCCTTTCTCTAACCAAGCACAGTAGTTCTTTTCTGTAGATAAAGTGGAAGGGAACTCCTATATTGAGCCAGAGAAAAGAAGCTTAGTTCCTGAAGGTCACAGATTCTTTTAGGTCACAGATCAAACACTATCTATATTTTATCAAGAGAAATGGCGTCGATGTTCCAAAGCGTTAGGGTTACTATGGAAAAGAATCACCGAGAGATAAAGTACCTAATGCAAGGCATATATGGGAAAATATGTTATACCTGATGATGAACGAAGATCAAAGAGTACAGGAAAGAGAGGAGATAGCAGAAAGAACGGAAGAAAAGATTGAACAGACAAACCAGCAAATAAAGCAGGAAGATGGGAAGGAGAAGATGATAAAGACAATAATGGCTGATTAAATAAACCAAGGGAAAAGCACTTTAAGAGATTTAGAAAGGGAATTGGAAGGTATTTTTGAAAGGGAGATAGGTTTTTTGATGGATACTCCAAAAGACCTGGCAGCTTAGGAGGATAGAGATGGGAGAAATATTCAGTCTCAATGATGAAGATACAGATGTTGATGGGGACAAAGTTCCAAGAGAGGAGTATGAGAGGCAAGCCAAAAAAATAATTCCAAAATAAGGATGGCCTGATAAGAAATTTGAATAGAGGTAGAAATAAGAATACACACCTTTATATGAAGCAATAGTTAGATGGAAAGATTGGAGGTTGAAAGAGAGTATTGTAAGGTATGTTTAAATAACAGGAAGATTGGTACTTGAATGGCATATTGTGACTTTGAATGATCAAATAATGAAGAGCTATGCCTTATATAAACATAGGTATTAATATTAGGATTAGCAAGGGTGACCTGACTGGAAAGTTAGAATAGAGCTAGAAATAATAAATAGGGGGAATATTAGCAGATATTATCTTTACACAATAGAATAAAAGTAATAATTTGATGGAAAAGATTAGAGGTTGAAAGATGGTATTATCATGTATGCTTATAATATCATTGGCATTAAAATGGAATATAATATTGAATAACTACCTTTTAAAAAAAACCATGTATATTAATACTAGGATTATATAAGTTTGATGAATATAACAACCATTATGAATATCATTATTGATGTTTCTATCAAAATGAATTATACCTAGGGGCCACACTGTTCCTGTAGTGATATTGATGTTTATTTAAAAATAAAAATCTAATAAAACTTGGGGGAGAGGGAAAGCAATGGGGACTTGATTGGCTTACTTCTCTTCCCATTCACAATGACAGTTTTTCTCTTTCTAGCAATGTGAATATACCTACCTGTCTTACAGGTTGTAAATATTTTTGTTAGTAGCTGGATACACTTTTCATCATTCCAATTATACAAGACTCTTGATAAGATGTAAAGATCTGCTTCAGGAATTGGATCTTTAAAGAAATCCCCTTCAATAAAAATAATTCTGTTAATAATGTAAGAATTGAAGTCTTATCACCTTAGAAACAGAAATTATTCCCCCTTTCACAAAGCTTGGCTCTACAATGCTAGTGCTTTTTGAAATGGAAGTCATTGTTTCAAAACATATATTACCTTCATGGAAAGTGATCTGGGAGTCTTCTGAAAATGCATTATATTTTTTAGATATTTCCACAACTTCAAGAAGATCAAAAATTTTCACAGTACAATTTGGGTACTTTGAAATCAATTCTTTAGCTAAGCCACCACTATTTCCTTGAAAAAGAACAAAATGTAAAAAAAAGGAACTATGTAAGAAAAAATATCCTGCATGTCAACATTTTTAACAATTTACTAGAATATTTATGACTTCAAAAAAACCTTAGGTCATTGTTTTATTTTTCATCCAGCTGGGCTAATCAGACATATAATATTATGATTTAAAGAAATATATTCATTAATATATATATATTGTCTGATTCCTTCTATATTTTTGTATTTTTATTACTGTCCTTTTACTATGCACATATTTTTTTTTATTTCTTTGAAAATCTATTTACTAAGTATTACTTCTCATTCCACTCCTGTGCAGTGACTCTTTGCATCACTTTTTCCTTGATTACTTTGCTTTATCAAAACTAAAGACCACCATTTTCTAAGCGGCTGCAGTGAAATTAAATCAATATTTTTTTCTACACCATTGTTTATAATTCCATGCAATAGTATCTGTTTTAAATCAGTGTTTGTCTTATTCCATTCTATGAAACCATTTTCAAAACTGGGCTAATCAGACATATAATATTATGATTTAAAGAAATATATTCATTAATATATATATTGTTATATATATAAAATGGGTAACTGCTTGATGGTGACGATAATAATTTTAATCCAACATAATTTCAGAGCATGATGTTGGGAAAGGTAGTTCTATGATTTTCATATTTTTATGGTCATCCCAGGTACAAATGTGAGAATTTCCCAAAATTTATTTGAAAACAGCTCAGTTTTGCAATGTGTCCACTGGAGATTGAGAGCAAGTACTACTTTGTCACATTAAGATACATGGTTAGCAAAGCAAATACTGTATGCGTAGAACTGTGATGAATTCTGTAATGTTTTTCATACATTTTTTTTCTTTGTGTACCTTCAATGTAGTCTCGAATCCTGGCAGCTACTTGGACAAGTTCCTGCTCTTTTCTTGTCAAGATTTCAGAACTGGTTTACCATTGCCCCCTTCCAAGGACTGAGAGAGACTGGCCCAAGGTCACCTAGCTGGCTTTATGCCTAATGAAGGATTAGAACTCACAGTGTCCTGGGTTCTAGTCACTACACCACCTGGTTCTCTTTTCATAATTATGCATCATAGCAATAACTCACCCAGGCAAGGGAGGAAAAAAGAAGAAGAGTACTTTCATCTTTAACATTTTTCCCACCTCTTTCCAAACAGTCTCAGGACTGTTGCTAGTTACTTTGAGACATCCAGGAATTCTGGTAAACAATTTCAAAAATAATTTTTTATCAATAAAATTCAAACCTCTAGGAAAAACAAGATCACAGGATGGGAGCTTGTAATTCTACTTTTGCAATTGGAGAATTGCAAGATCTCCAGAGTATCGTATGGTATTAAATTGATAGTAAGGGGCATGATGAAGACCGACAGGTACTTACCACCCAGATCACAAATGAGCTGAAAGCCAGAAAGATCAAAGGCAGAGACGACTTCTTTTCCATGCAGACTCCAAGCCTCATCCATGTACCTGAAAAAGCTTTCAACGCCTTCCTTTGATCTAGAATTGAAATTTGTACTGGCAGATGATTAACAGAGCTACAACTAAATAAAATACAACATGAATAACATCTGACCATGAAATTAGAATTGCACTCTTCATTATTCATTTTTGCATTTTTGTTTTTGTGTTAATGCTCTGGTTTTAAAGATATTATGTTTAACATCTCGATTGAAGTGTAATGGCATTAGGTATTTGTTTGGGGGCCGAATGAATTATTCCCATTTTCATTTAGTTTATGTTCTTAGTAATTCCTGGCCAGAATTGCTGAATATGCCAATAGATGCCTCAGGCTCAGCTGTTTTTAAAGAATCTCAAAAATAGCCCAAACTTCAGGAGTTTTTAATTATTTCCAAGCCAGAAAATAATGATGTTATGAGTTTTGGAGCAGAAAATAATGAGAAAAAAAGACAAGATACAGCACTATTCAGCACATCTCTCCATACCTTCTCCTTGCAAACCATCTTCCACAATTTCCACTAACTGGTGATAAATTGCCCAGTAGACAGTTTGCAAACTAGTCTCCAAATTTGTGATTGTACATTGGATGGAACATGAGCATAGTTAGAGCAAAGCTGGGCACATTGACCAAAATCAATGTTGGGTAGCATTGCTAATGTACTCTTTCTGTCTTATTAAAAAACTTTTATGAAAGTTAAAAAAAATGCTCCTTTTACCTGTACACAGGTCCATAAAATTCCTTTGAAGAAATGCCATATATTGATAGAATCTGAGGTTTCCCATCCCTGTAGCAAATTGTTTTTTTTTTAATTGAAAACAACAAAAATACCATTAGTGATTACATTTTTTTCTTTCTTTCCAGCATCAAATAGTACTTATATTTAATGAGTCATATTACTGCAAAAATTACTGTAAAAATAGCACAGGCTCTAAACAATACTAAAACCCTGTGAAGTGAGTGAACTGGAATTAAACCTTTATATCCATCTGGATTCACTACTTTTTATTATTACTTTAACCAATTCTTTCACAGGCTTTTTTTTTAACTTTGAATATTAAGCTCTCTGAATTCTGATATTTCATCAAATGAGTTTTGCTTCAATCATCAAAATGTCTTTCTAAAGTCAAAAGCTAAGACAATTTAAAGATTTTTAACTGGGTTAATAACCTTAACCCAGCTCTTTACAAGTTAGTTTTGTATATGTCTGTCCAGGCATGCCTGTATATAGATAGGCACCTTCTCCAAAGATGTTGAGCAAGAATTATATTTTGATTAAGTGAATAAGTAACATGTGTTAAGTTTGGAGAATAAGGAGACCAGACATCTGACCAGTGACTTCAACTCTTTAATAATAACAGGAATCAGAATGGAACAGAGCAATACTATGGGCAGCAGTAACCCTTTTATAGGGTTAGCTGCTGCCTTATTAACCAATGAAAATGTGCAACAGGTTTCAACTACTGACCAATAAGGACAGTCCCAAAAGTGGCCAATCAGGGACTGGTTCTGGCCCAATCCCAAGTTGTTGTATAAGGACCAATCAAGTGTGCAGGTTTTCAACCCCTAATTTGCATTTAGGTTATTCACTTTTATTGATTCACAACAACATGCACCACTGAAAAGTCCAAAAGGAAATGTGTGTGTAATCAGTGCACAACCACTGCATCTGTTGAAACTCCACCTCTCATAAGGAACACAGAAAGGTGCTTAAACAAATCCACAACTTCAAAGATCATTAGTTATTTGACCTCAGGGGAGATACCTGAGAAAACAGGCAAGCTGTATTGAATAATGATTATTTTAGATTAATTTAGTGCTGGGGTGTCAAACTCAAGGCCTGCGGGCCGAATCCGGCCCATGGGGTGCTTAGCTCCGGCCTGCAGAGCTGCCTTGGAAAAAGCTAAGGACTGGCCCGCAGTGCTTTGGCTCAGTCTAGGCTGATGAAATGCTAATTGTGGCAGCCATCCAGGCCAGAACGTGGTCAGCCTTAGATCTGTGGTGCTGCCCTAAACCCAGAGAGAGGCTGCTCCCTCCCCGCCCCTGGACATGTGCAAAGGAGTTAGCAAGTGCATGCGGGGCTTGGCGTCCCCAGGGACCGTCATACCCCGCAGGCTGACTGTGTTCAGAGCACTTCCCTTTCTCCCAGGACGCACAGGAGTTGGGACCAACATGGCAGGGCAGTCTCTCACTGGCTCCAGGGGACTGGTAGGTTGGATCTCAGGCTGACCATGTACTGGCCCAGATGGCTGCTCTTCTTCCTCCTTTCTTTCTCCAAGTTACAAGTTCAGGCCTGTGTGTGTGTAAGTTTTTAATTCCCAGATCTTTGAATAGTAGGCGGTAAAGATTCATGGCTGGCAATGAGCACAGGCTGGTTGCTGCTGGAATTTGGCAAAAAGAAGCAGGGAGAAGTGCCTGAATATGGTTTATTTTGGGGGTTCAGGGGTCAGGGAAGAAAGCCATGCAGGCCTCTCAAGTGAGGGGGGGGCGCACAGACTGGAAATATGCAAAGAGAATGGGCAGCTCTCATTCATTTGGGGTTCACGGGGGAGGAGCAAGCAAACGAACAGGGAATTTTTGTTTTTGTTTCTGTTCTTTTTATTTTAATTTGCCATGGCTTCTTCTGGACCTCTGACAACTTTTGATGTCCTTCGTCCCAAGTTCATTCATTTGGAAGTAGGAACTGGGGGAGAAAATTGAAATCGGGGAAGAGAAAGGAAATCTCCGTGGAAGGGGCTGTCTGTATATCAATACATTTGATTCTAATTCCCATCTCCTTCCTTCCTCTGTACTCAGGAAGAGATGAGGGGAGGGGGAGATATTGGCAGCCCTGAGTATTCGCGCAGGAGGCAGCGGGCGTGCATTGCCTGGCATCCTGGGTGAAAGTGAAGCGCTCAGGACTCAGTCAAATTGCAGGGCAAGACAATGCTCAGGAATGCCAAGCTCTGTGCATGTGCTACCTCCTGAGCATGTGCCCAGGGATCCCAATCTCTCCCCCTCTCCACATCCCTTTCTGAGCATGAAGGAAGGAGATGAGAATGAGAATTGAGGGAGGGAAGGAGGAAGATTGGAGATGCCCCAGATCATGCAGTTCTGCATCAATCCTAGATGTATTGAGACTCAGGCTCAAAGGAGAAAGCCATTTTGTGTTCTGTTTTGTCACAGACAAGAACTTTGTTGGCAATCCAAGTTAACATGGGTATTTTTGAATTGTGAGCTCTTAGGAAAGTATCCCCTCCGTGTGTGTTGCAAACAGCTATTTCCAATGGGAAAACAGGACAAGGAAAGAGGGGAAGAGAGCAAGGAAGGAAAACGAAGGAAAGATGGGAAGGAAGAAGAAAGAAAGAATGAATAGGGAAGGAAAAAGGAAGGAGGGAGGGAGGGAGGGAGGGAGGGAAGGAAGGAAGGAAGGAAGGAAGGAAGGAAGGAAGGAAGGAAGGAAGGAAGGAAGGAAGGAAGGAAGGAAGGAAGGAAGGAAGGAAGGTGATTATAACGAGAGAGAGTGAAGGTCTGAGGGAAATCCTGCCTTACTACTTGGCCACTATCAGCACTGCTTCCTTTTGCCATTTCCTTGTCCCCTCCCCTTGACCTTTCCTGGTGGTCTCCCATCCTATCCCTGAGGATACATAGCTGGGTTTCCTTCAAGGAGAGGGAGTGGGCCTTGCTCTGACCAACACACTTTGCCCTTCCGCATACAAAATGAACAACCTGACCAAGGAGAGAGAGCACAGCAGCAGTGGGAGCTGGCCATGTCCCTTACACCCCTTCCAGGTCAACCACAACCCTGATGCAGCCGTCAATGAAACCTTAGTGCATAATCATAAAAATGATACAATTTCCAAGCGAGGACTCAAATCCCAGTTACTTGTGAGGGGGGAAAAGCATTCAAAGAGACCTGGTCTATAACATGCTCTTGGCTAAAAGATTTTTATTTCACCAATGCTCCTTTCTTACCTTACAGCTTCAGGCAAGTATTGCAGTGATAAATATCCATATTCTGAAAAAAATTTCATGGTATAATACTGAGACTTTGGGCTTGATTTAGCCAGAAACAGATCGGAAAACTCTGTGTTTCCATAAAGATCTAAAAATGAAACCATAAGACAATTGCTTCAAAACACCATTGCTGAATTCCATATGCTTTTGAGATGAATGAAGCATAAGGTCCATTATAAATGATTACATTTCAGTTTATTTCAGTCACGAAACCCAAACCATTTCATCTGCCATTCCAAAAAGAGTTCCTGACGATGTTGAAACAAGTCACAGTCTGGGCAAAGTGGCTGAGTTCTCCGAACATAAGCTTTATAATGTAACAAATTAGTGAGAAAAAGTCACAAGATAACTATGAATAACCATTTTAAATTAAAAGAATGAGAAAAGAATGGCCAGAAATGCTATCTCCATGAAAAAGTATGCTATGTGGTCATTTTTAAATAACTGCAACTGCTTCTCCCTGCTAACAGGATCACCTTTGCCCTCCTTCCATTCCACTTTCAGGACCTTTAACCCCACACAGGCCCCCAGCAGTGTCTGCATCCCAGTGAGACTGGTCTTCAAGCGCTCAGCCACAGTCGCAGAGGGCAGCGGTTCCCCCGACTCCCTCAGCAAATCAAAGACACCCAGCTCACTTGCAGTAAATATGATCTGGAAAGACATGGACAAATGTACAAAAAAAGAGAAGATGTGAGTACAGATTTAATCTTTTTTAGGGTTTCGGATAACACAGAGAACCATACTTGCACTCCAGAGAATGATATGTTCTAGAAATCAAGAATTATTATATATGGAAATCAATTTGTCTCTTTATACATTTGACATAGTTTTGGCACCAAAAGATCTATAAATGTTTTATACCACTCAATAAGGTACCCATCTTATCTTGTTTTTTTACAACTTGTTTTAAAAATTATGTATTTAATTCTACCTCAGGTAGAGGAACAAATAACAGCTGTTTTTCTGTATCATCTAAAGATGGTATATTGATTTTATTTTAAAAGGCTTCTATATTGTCTTCAGTACATTGTCTGGTTTATTACAGGTAGTCCTCCCTTATCAAGGGGTCATTATACAACGATTTGAATTTACAACGGGCACAGAATTGGTGCTTTATACCCTGTAAAGTAACCCCAGACATCATAAATGGTAAGAATGCCCCGTTGTGGTCATATGAATGGATGTTTAATAAATATGATTTAATAAATCAGACTTTATTACTTCCAGCATTCCACAGTCACATGACCGCAATTCCTACTGCTTTTCACCAGTTTCTGGCAAAAAGGGCCATTCAAATGAATGGATTTACTTAATGATTTGGGCATTCACTTAATAATTGTGATATTTGCTTAAGTGCCATAAAAAAGGTCCTAACTTTACTTCTGATCATGCAGGTACTTTCACTTACAATCCTAATGACTTAAAATCATATTTCAAGGCTCAATAATGATCATAAGATAGGAAATCCCTGTATATAATTCTGATTTTTTTTTCAAAATTGATACTTTATAGCCATTGAAATTTTACACAGACAAAGAATATATTTTTGTAAGTTTGAATATCTAATACATTATTTGTAAGTATTACATATCTTACTTTTGAAATTAAAAACGAATGCTGGTGACGAAAGAACATTTTTATATGTTCAGTTTCTTCAGATGAATGCATTGTGTTCTTAGGAAGTTCTGCAACAGTCCTCTTCATATGAAATCAAAAATATTAAATCTTCAGTTCACTAGGCCAGCACTTTAGATATGACTTGATGCCACAGTCAGGAAGTCAAAGCTGCAAAAATAAATAAAGCCTTAAAGGAATTGTTTTAAATAAAGTATGGAATTTAAAGAGAAACCTCCTCTGCTGGCTTCGAATTTCCCGCTGGGAAGCATTGCCGGCGCGACATAGAAATTGAGACGGAAACAGCTGCTAAAAGCAAGGTCCTCTTTATTTGTTGCAGGAAGGAGTACGCGTTCCTGGGCTAGCAACCGGACTTGGAATAACTGGATGTTTTTATAGCCTTTTTGCATTAGGAATTTGTGTTTCAATAGCTTTTGTGTTTCTATTACCTTTATTGGTTTGTGCCTCGTGTGATTCCTGTGCTTAATAGATTTATTCCTTATTTGGGCTTGTTTGGAGGGCTGGCGGGGAGTGGTTGCTAGGGCTTGATTGGATTTCTAATTTAATCTTCTTATCTGTCCTAAGTGTCTTTCGAAACTGGTATGGTGTTCGTGATCAATCTTGGTTGTTTCCTTGTTTGTTTCTCCTTGTAGTTGTGGTCAGTTGTCTTAGGTGTTTTGTATTTCTTTATGTTTTCCTATCTTGGAATCTTTCTATTTCTATCTTTTCCCTTCGGGGCTATTAGTTTCTATTAAGAGGTTTCAATGTGCTGACTCTGAGATAACTTTCTGATCTCTTGGAGCTGTAGCTTCTTGTGATTAAATAGCTTTTGACTGTGGTCTGTGTTTTTCCTGGCTATTCCTAATGTATTTTATTAGACTTTTCCTTATGATTTTATGTGTCTTCTTCATGTTCCCTTCCTACAAAAGCAAAAGGAAAAAGGAAAGGAAAATTTCATTAAATATATGGCAATGAGAATCACACTACTTAAATTTCACAAAGAGGGAATTTAATCACATATTTCTGAAAATTAGAAGAGTTTTAATCATAGAAATCTAGAAAAAGCTCACTTTCTTCCTTTAGAGAAAGATTTGAATGCAGATTTTATGGGGAGGAGAGAACAGCTTGAAAATTACAGCAAGAATATGCTTTTAAAAGATGTTAAAGGATTTGAAACTCCAAAGAAGGATGAAAATGCAGATTTAAAACAGATTAAATATAATGTGATAATTTAGCAATGTTGTTGTACAAAGGGACTATACAAGGAGACTTTTTAAATTATTTAACTATTTAGAATACATAAGTCTTTTCTGATTGAATCAATTTGCAAGTTAACCTATTGCCTTTTTCTTCTCTTAGATCCCTAGACTGCAATGAAAAACATAGCAAAGGGGGGGAAAAATCTAATACAAATATTAATCAGGAAGATTTCAATGTGAACTAATTATGGTGTTCTTCAGAGTCTTCTGATATTCCATTTTAAAAAGTAAAGACATGAGTCTTTACTTGACGGCTTATGAGACCACGGATATTCATCTTCTCCTCCTGGGTGCAGTATTGCACAATTACCATCAAAAAGACCAATAGACTAGACCAATTGCTAGACCAATACTCGAATACAGCTCATCGGTCTGGAACCCACATTACATATCTGATATTAGCACAGTTGAGAAAGTCCAGAAATATTTCACAAGAAGAGTTCTCCACTCCGCTACTCATTGTAGAATACCTCATGCCACCAGATTTGAAATTCTAGACCTAGAAAACCTTGAATTACGCCATCTTCGGTCTGATCTAAGTATAGTATATAAAATCATACATTGCAATGTCCTACTTGTCAATGAATACTTCAGCTTCAACCATAAAAACACTAGAGCACACAATAGATACAAACTCAAGGTTAATAGCACCAAACTTGATTGCAGGAAATACAACTTCAGCAACAGAGTGGTCAATGGCTGGAATACTCTACCTGACTCTGTAGTTTCTTCCCCAAACCCCAAAAACTTTAACCTTAGACTGTCTACTATTGACCTCACCCCTTTCCTAAGAGGTCTGTAGGGGGTGTGCATAAGTGCACCAACGTGCCTACCGTCCCTGTCCTATTGTTTCTTTTATTTTTCTTATATGTACCCATTTCGTGTATTCATAACTATGTATATACTTATACCTATTATCTTGTTTTGATTGACAAATCAAATTAATAAATAAATAAAATAAAAAGAATATTTTACAAGTATTTAAACAACACTGTAATTCCACCCATTGGAAATAAATCTGCTGCAGCTTTGTTCTTATTAGAAAAGAAACACCTGTTACAGAGGAAAAGAAAGAATAGAGTAGCTGCTCAACCTGTATCCATTTATACTCTTTAGAGCAGGGGTGTCAAACTTGTGGATTGCAAACCAAATGCATAACATGCTGGCCATGCCCATGTCTGGTTTAGCAAAGGGGGGAGGAATCACAATGTCATGTGACAATGCCATAACAATACGAGTTTGACCCCTCTGCTCTAGAGTGTTTATATTCCTCCAAAATATATTTTATAAATGAACAGTTCATCCCATCCACATTTATCTGACCCCAATTACACTGCATGTATTATATTAGTATTTAGTAGTCAACTATGTTATGTGGTATTCCCTCTTTTTCAGAACAACTCATCTCAGAGAGTTATTGTTGTGCGGAAAATAGGAGGAGAAAGATGCGCTATATGAGGACCCAGATTGTTGGGGGCAATATGCTGACTCTGTAAACCACCTAAAGAGAGCTGTAAAGCACTGTGCAGTGTTTTATAGCAATGTTATTGCTATTATGTATGTTCATTACCCTGGGTTACTTTGAAGTTTAATAATAAAGTGGAGGGAAACATTCTGATTGATAAATAAATAAATAAATAAATAAATAAATAAATAAATAGATAGATAGATAGATAGATAGATAGATGTCAGAGAAGTGATTTAGTGCACTAATGAAGGAACCAGCAACATAGCCTTCCATGATTATAACTTATAACTTCAAAACAGGCAACTATGATCTTATAGACAATGATCTCTCATCTCTTGATTGGCAAATTCTATTCACTGGATGCAATACTGTTGAAGACCATTACAACATATTTTTACTTGAAGTCAAAAGAGTCATCAAACTATATGTACCAATAACAACTCCCAAACCCAGAAAAAACAAATTACCCATAACAATAAGGAAGCTCCAATCCAAAAACATCACTCTACTAACTAGAGCATAAAAAAAACATTTGCTAGACCAATACTTGAATACAGCTCATCAATCTGGAACCCGCATTACATATCAGATATTATTACAACTGAGAAAGTCCAGAAATATTTTATGAGAAGAGTCCTCAGCTCCTCTACTTGTTGCAGAAAACCTTATGCCACCAGACTTGAAATTTTAGACCTAGACAACTTAGAACTATGCCACCTTCAGTTCGATCTAAGTATAGTATATAAAATTATATATTGCAATGTCCTACCAGTCAATGGATACTTCAGCTTCAACCAAAACAATACAAGAGCACACAATAGAAACAAACTCAAAGTATACTGCACCAAACTTGATTGCAGGAAATACAACTTCAGCAACAGAATAGTCAATGTCTGGAAAACTCTACCTGACTCTGTGGTTTCTTCCCCAAACCCCAAAAACTTTAACCTTAGACTGTCTACTATTGACCTCACCCCTTTCCTAAGAGGTCTGTAGGGGGCGTGCCTACCGTCCCTGTCCTATTGTTTCTTTTTTTTTCTTATTTGTATCCGTTTCATGTATTCATAACCATGTTTATACTTATACCTGTTATCTAATACTCGCTTGACAAAATAAATAAATAAATAAATAAATAAATAAATAAATAAATAAATAAATAAATAAATAAATAAATAAATAAATAGAAATCCCTTTGGTGGAAAAACAAATCTGGTCACGTTTCCAACTTTAAAAGCTGATACAAAAAAATATGCCACCAGATAAAGACTGAATGCACCAATTATCACATTAAACAAGAGGAAAACCTTCTATGCACCAATTCCACCCGCACTTTCTACAATTTTGTAAACAACAAACTGAAAGACTCAAAGTCCATCCCACCCCTGAAAGAACCAAATGGTAAAGACTGCAATAATGACACCATTAAAGCCAACCTCTTCAACACATTCTTTTTCTAGTCGAACTGACAACTACAATGATCTAATACATGTTGATTTTACAGAAGACTATGTTGAAAAAGCACTACACAATTTAAAACCATCTCTATCTATTGGACCGGACGGAATTTGTGCCTACTTCTTAAAAATAATACCCACTGCCATAGCTGAACCTCTAAGCATAATCTTTGAAAAATCTTTCAGGACCAGCTCCTTGCCAAACCTATGGTCACAAGCCACGGTCATCCCCATCTTCAAAAAGGGATACCCCAGCCTAGTTGAAAATTACAAACCAATCTCTTTATGCTGCGTCACCTGTAAAGTCATGGAATCAATTATTAACCAATCCATTATCCTCCACTTAGAAACAAACAACCTACTCTCTAACAAACAATTTGGTTTCAGAAAAAAACTATCCTGTAATCTGCAACTCTTACACTGTAAAAACATATGGACTTCACAACCTGATCAGGGCAAAGCAATTGATGCAATTTACATGGACTTCTGTAAAGCCTTTGATACAGTGGGACATAACAAACTACTCCTAAAACTAAACTCTTATGGTATCTCTGGATACCTGCATAACTGGATAGAAGAATTCCTGTCAAACAGACAACAAATGGTCAATATTGGGAGCGTCCTATCAAATCCTGTACCTCTCAACAGTGCTGTCCCCCAAGGTAAAATAAATAAATGAAAATAAATAAAATGATAGTGTGAATTTCTTCATTAAAATTCAGATAGCCGCATGTTTATTTCTTCATATTGTTAGATTTCTACTTCATCTCTCCTCCCCCCTGGCTTTTCCCACAACAACCCAATGAATCTGAGTTTCCTCAGTCATATTATTACATGTTCATTTCCAAACTCTCTGTCAGTCTTCCTCAGCTCCTTTTCATTTCTTCCCATCCCAGGTGAGAAACAGCCATCTTCTTGGATGGTCACTATCCCTTGTTCCCTATCCTTTGTTTGGACTCCAAAGTAGAATTTCAAAAGAGTCTTCTATGGAGACAAAGCTTTTAAAGTTGCAGGTAAACTCTACATCTTCAGAAGAGATTGGGTTCATTTTTCAAATATTTTTGTGATAAGAGGATCTCCCTTAAATGTAGTTTATTACTGTGTTGATCTTTTGTTAAAATATGGGGTTCAAAAGTACAGACAGAAAGCTTTCCAGAACTCATGAAGAGCTTTGTGACTTTTATAATGCATACATACACATGTGCACATTGACTAATTGGTTGTGACTCAAATTGTGCAATAACAAACTTGTGCTAATTTTACTATGTTTTTGTGACATGGACTCTCCTGGGTGAATATCTCTCAGGGGTGTATGGAGGAATTTATGTGGCATTCAGCCTTTTGTGTGTCTGATCTCAGCAGACCATTGCTTTCTTTCCTAAACTGAGACAGGCTCACCTGGGTCTCAAATCCCAGCTCATAGCATGTAACAACAGAGGGACTTGTCAGGCAATGACAACTCGATCTGCTTACAAAATCTGCTAGTTTTTTTTCTAGACCCTTGCCAGAGAGATAATTATTTTACTGGTGCTGATGATGTGCAGATTGCAGCTGAGGAAGAAGATGAGTAAATCAGAACAAACTATAGTTTTCTCAGAGTTAATTAACTGGGCCAGTAAATTATTGACTCAGAATAGGTTAAAACTAGCTGTGCAGTTGCATCTCCAATTCTAAGACTATTCTGTTCTTGGAAAACTGGCCAGATCAAGACTGCCTGTTTTTCATAATAGTAGCAATGAAGATAAGAGAGAGAGAGAATGACTTTTAATGCATACTTTAAATTTCGCTGGGATGATGGGGAGGCAGCAGAGTGCCTGATGCAAGGCAGAATATGCAGTCCTCACAGAACAGAACGTTCTATCATACAAGGTGATAGAAGCATTGACCCATTCCAGGTTTCATCCCAATTAGCTACGCAACTACACAACTAAAGTCATGAAGAAACAGAAGCATTAGTTCATAGGTTAATGGAATTCATACAAAGGCAGAGGAGATAGTTGGCAACTGTGCAGTTTGTTTAGCCCACTCTAAGAGAACAGAACTAAGGCCACGTTCCTCCTCAGAACATAAAGTGACGTACCCTTTGCAGATGATGCAATTGACTTTGACCCTGTGTTTCCTATTGTATTCCTGGCTATAAAAAGCTCACCTTTAAAAGAATTAAAAATATCTCCCTATGGAATTGTATATGGAGAGTCAAGACCTTTAGGCTTTGAACTGATCTTAATCCCAAAAGGTGTTTCATCCAGATTCATAGTTAAATTATGAGCTATACAATCTGTTCAACAAGAGCAGCCCCAGACCAAAAGGGTGAGCCAGACTACATTGTAATCAAAACAGGCTACATCAGATTATACCACATAATCAATTACAAGCAGGATATTGGATGTATCACAAAGTGTATCAGAAAAAAGACTGTCTCTCTCCAAGGTGAAAAGGCACATCAGTGCAAATTTGACAGACTGACTTCATGGGTTCACCTCAGTCACCTCAGGTGCACTCCAGCTCCAGAAACTCCAGAAACAACCTGTAATGAAGACATTTTTCTAGTCTTTTGAAAAGTAAACAGACAAAACAAGAACAGTGAAGTTCTGACTAAGAAATTCTGAAGAGCTGTGAAGATACGTTTTAATAGATTTTTTCAGACAAGTAGTCATCAGAGCAGTTTAACTGTGACATTTTGCTCCTGCAATTATTATTTAGCTTTTTTAATTGTCTTTCCTTTTTCTACTTGCTTGCAGCAAAGCAATGTTCTGCTAAAAACTGTATTCATGTTGGTAAGTGTGGTCTATCTGCAATTGTGAACACATAGGATAGAACAGCCACTGGGCCTGTCTACTACAAATAACTTTAGTTCACTCCATAATTTGTTTCTACACTTTTAAGGGAACAAATATACTTTATAGAAATACCAGAACCTTGATCACAAAGAGCAATCTTCTTGTATATTGAGATTATATCCACCAAGTATCAGTGGACAAACCAAACATTATACAGGTGCCAGCCATTGGCAGTTTTTCCAGCACACAATTTTTTGTTGTCACAGATTTGAAAACTGCACACAGAACTAGGCACTTAACAAACTCTCTGGTACTTAACAAAAATATAGCATTTGTTGAATGGAAACTGCCTTTTTATAAATTCCAGCACATGCCTGAAGAGATCCTTATGCTGTAGAGTTGTAATTGCAGGAATGTTCTTATCTTGGATGGCAAACCTCAGATAAGGAATGTTTACAAGCAATTACAACTCAGGCAAACAAAGTCACTAATGTAAAGGAGGATTAGAGAGAGGAAGTAAACATATGTTAGACTTTAGCTAGAGATAATTAATTGTGTTAATTACTATTATGCTAAACAGTAACGAAAGTTAAGCAGAAACCAAAGTTAACCAATGTTGGAGGATTACTAAAAATGTGTATAAATGCAAGACTAGACCCCAATAAAGTTCATCATGATTCAGTTGATCATGATCAAACACCTTGACTGCCTCGTTATTACAACAAGTGGCGCATGAACAGGGACCCTCTTACTTCGTCCAGCAAGGATTTGGTGCACCTTCAACCCTTTGTGGTTTCTTCAACCTTTTGGTTTCTGTAAGTATGGGGTCTTCGCTTTCTGAGGAACAAAGGAAGCATGTAGATGAATTAGGCTATTTGTTGAAGAAAAATAATACTGAGGTACCACAGAGAAATCTCTTAAGGCTGGTCCAGGTGTTTGCAGCTCAGTGCTTATGGTACCCAGAAGAGGGGTCTTTAAAATTAACTGATTGGGAACGTATAGGGAAAACATTGCATACTGAACCTCGAGCAAAAATAGAAGTTTTGCAGGTGTGGTATTTATGTAGACATGCAATTGAAACATTTGGTCACAATGAACTTTCTCTTTTAACACCTCTACCTTCACGTTGTACTAATGTTGTCATTTGTCCCCCTTCTTCACCTGAATATATGTCTTCAATTCCCTCAGCTCCTGCAGATACAGGGCAAAAGCCTCCTGACTCTATTGTTCAGTCTTCTTTTCAGAAAATGGTTGAGAACTGTAAAAGGGATGCCTCTGTCTCAGGAACAGAACTTGCAGAATTACTGTCTGTTTGTCCAGTATAATATTGTCCTGGTCAGGGGCCACAGCTTGGACTGCAAGTAGCAGAATGGGAGGGTCTGCCTTATCAGATCTTAAGAGAGTTTTAAAAAGGCAGTTACAGACTATGGGATTAGTGGTAATTTTACAAGAGGACTTGTAGAAGGAATAAAAAATGGTTATACAATGATCTCTGAAGACTGGAAGCAAATATTACTTGACTCCTCCAGCAGTCTCTCTCACTCCTCCCCAGCCACAGCTGGTAGCGCTGGGATTGATTTAATCACCCAAGAGGAAATTGAGTTTAAATTTCCCTTGGAAGTTAAAATAGTTCCATCTCAATTTAAAGGTCCTCTTCCTTCAGGATTAGTTGGCTTAATTTTGCCTCGTTCTTCTGCACACAAAAAGGGCTGTTTTGTTGTGCCTGGGGTAATAGATTCAGATTACACTGGTATCATTATGATTCAGATTTGGGTGAATCTTCCTCAAGTTCTTCCTTGTAATTCTTCTGTTGTTCAATTGTTTCTTCTTCTATATGAAAATCCATCTCCTGGTATAGGTAATCGTGGGGATGCAGGATTTGGATCAACTTCTTTATCTGTAGGCTTACTTCATCAGCTGAACTCCTCTCTATTCCTTAATAAACAACCATTTCAAGAGTTATTGGATACTGGAGCCGATGTTACTGTCATCTCCTCTTTACAGTGGCCAGTACAGTGGCCAAAAGTTACAGTTTCTTCATTGTGGGGAATAGGAGGTTCTACAGCTGCTTGGCAGAGTGTTCAAGAAATTAATGTTACAACATCTGCTGATAAGTCCTTTTTCCTACAACCATACATTCTAGATATTCATACTAATATTTGGGGGCGTCATATCCTTTCTCTTCTTAATGCTCATTTGATTCTTGATGATGGCTCTTCCTCTTAAATGGCTCTGTTCTATGCCGGTTTGGGTGGAACAATGGCCATTATCAAGGGAAAAACTTGCTGCTTTACAACAATTGGTTCAAGAACAATTGGCTGCTGGTCATATAGAACCTTCTACTAGTCCTTGGAATACTCCTGTTTTTGTTATAAAAAAGAAAAATGGGAAATTTCTCCTGCAGGATTTAAGAGAAATTAATAAATGTATCCAACCCATGGGTCCTTTACAATGTGGTCTACCAAATCCTAACTTAATTCCTAATTTTTATAAATTATTGGTACTTGATCTTAAAGACTGCTTTTTTACTATACCTTTGCAGCCTCAAGACAAAGAAAAATTTACTGTTCAAGTTTTTAATAATAGCATGCCCACAAAACAATATCATTGGCGAGTGTTGCCTCAGGGAATGCTTAATTCCCCTACACTTTGTCAATATTTCGTGGATAATGCTCTTCAACCCTTTCGGAATAAATTTCCTTCCTATTTAGTCTATCATTATATGGATGATATATTGATAGCAGCCCCAGATTTTGATGAATCTAAATTGTTAAAAGAGTTAATGGATATTGTGGCACAACAGGGATTGTATATAGCCTCAGACAAAATTCAAAAGGTAGAACCTTATACCTACTTAGGACATAGAATGTTGCACAATTTCTCCATTCCAATTCTTCCTGACTTACAAGTACAGAAATCATATACCTTAGTACAATGGCAAAAATTATTTGGCATTATTAATTGGGCACGCCCATTCTTCTACATTACAACTGGTGATATGTTGCCCTTATTTCAGTCTTTGAAGGGAGCACAATCACCAGGAGATCTAGTTGTATTAACTGATCTTCAAAGAACATGCCTTCAAGAAATATTGAATAAGTTTAAGCATCGATATGTGGACAGGATAACATCCTTAACAATAGGACTTTGTTTAGCTATTCTTCCCACTACACCCTTACCCACAGGATGTCTTTATTCTAATGCTTCCCCACAAGCGGTCAACATTCAGGAATGGATTAATTTGTCAGCTACTCCACCTAGAAACATTTATCCTTATCAATCAGCATTAGAGGATTTGATTATTAAAGATCGTAAACGAGCCTTACATCTTACAGGACAGGATTTCATTAGCATAGCTTTCACTCATACAAAAGTTGAACATGAGCATTTGATGATGATTTCAGAATCATATCAGATAGCCTTTTCTCAATATGTGGGAAACTTATTGTATTCTTTACCCAAGGATCCTAGAATAGTGGTTACTACTACTTTAAATCCGGCCTTTTCTTCCATTTTTGTGCAAAATCCTATTTCTAAAGCTCTTACAGTTTTTACTGATGGATCACCTACAAGGGGTGTGGTTGTCTGGCAGATTCAACAACAATGGTATTCTAAATTTACTGCCATGCAGACTTCAGTTCAACGTGCTGAGCTGGCTGCTGTGATTTTGGCTTTACAATTGTTCAATGACCAACCTATTAACTTGATCGTTGATACTCAATATGTGTATTTAGCTAGGCAATCTCTTGCTTTTTCTTATTGTGCTCTCTCTTTGGATAAGAATTTGTTATCCTTGTTTTTATCTTTAAAGAATAGTTTGGAAACTCGCTTGTATTCTTTGTATGTAGAACACATTCGGAGTCATACTCCCTTTACTAATGCCTTGACTGAAGGAAATCGGAAGGCAGATGAATCCTTAAAGGATGTTGCGTCTTTATTTGTTGATCCTGTTGATAGCCATTCTTATTTTCATCAAAATGCCAAATCGCTTGCAAAGCAATTTAAAATTTCATTATCTCAAGCCCGGGATATTGTCCGTGCTTGTCCAGCTTGTCAGCAACTGGCAGTTCCCTTTCCAGTGGGTGTCAACCCACGAGGAACCCAAGCTAATCAAATTTGGCAAATGGATGTAACTCAATTTTCAACCTTTAAGCCATACTGTTATCTTCATACGTCTATTGACACTCATTCACATTTCTTTTGGGTTACTGTTTCAAAACATGGACGTACTTCAGATGTTATTTCTCATTGCCTATCCTCTTTTGCTGTAATGGGTCAGCCTTCTCAGTTGAAAACTGACAATGGCCCCGCTTATATTAGTAAGGAATTTCAAACCTTTTGTCAGAAATGGAATATTACTTTAGTGCATGGAATTCCTTAAACTCTCAGGGTCAAGCTATAGTTGAGTGAGCTCATCGTACTTTTAAGGCATTGCTTCAGAAACAATTACAAACTGAGTCTGACCCTTACCATCTGCGAAAGATTCAAAATCTCATTGCTGTAGCATTATATACTTGGAATTATTTAACTTTTTTAGATTCTCTTGCAGACTCACCTGTTAATTTGCATTTTCAAACTACTGAATCTTTAGCAAGGCCTTTGGTAAAGTATCACCAAGCTCCAGATCCAACCTGGAAAGGCCCTACACCGCTGATCACCTGGGGTCACGGTTACGCTGCCGTGGAAGATCCTTCTACTGGACAAGCAGTGTGGGTTCCAGCGCGCTGTGTTCGTCCGTATCATGGCATGGCATCAGGGCCTTCACAACCCGATTCCGGATTTCAATCTTCATCTGAACACGGAAGTCCGTCTTCCAAGGTCAAAGTGCCCGCAACCCATCACTTGGGGCCAGGTTAAATCTACTACATATCAAGCTCAACAACAACTGTAACAGGCCTCATTACCTCAGACTCCTGAAAATCTTGTTGCTGCTGTTTTTGCTATTATTACTGCTAATTCTGTTATAATTTTACTTTGTATTTTTTTGTTTATGGTTAATGGTGTTTCTACTCAAAATGACACTCCTGTGGTTCGTCTTAACCCTAATTTGTGGGTTCGTCATGCCCAATACATGTTTATGACCCATGGCACAAATATTACTTTATACTATGAGCCCCCAATGGCATTTGGTCAAATTTCATTTACCCCTAACTTGATCATGTCTTCTACATTTATTGTCTCACAACTAAAATCTATTTCACACTCCTGGCTATTTTCTAAACCCCTATGCAATTGAATTCTGTCCGTTGGCGTTACTTGAAAGTTAGTCAATTTACAAGGGGTCTGTGTTTCTGTTATCACGCTAAACACACTTGGCTTCATAATTGGTCTGATTATGATGCTGCTCAGCACATATTTAAAAAGCTGGGGAATTATAGTTATTGTTCTAACTACTATTGGTTGTCAGGTACCTTTAATTCTTCTTTGTATGGAATTAATATAGCTCCTGATATGTATCCTGACAATTTTCCTATTTTTAATGCCTCTGATCAATCTAATACAGGATCGATATGTGCTGGTTGGCAGATTAAGGATCCTAATATGTGGTTCTTTTTTGATAAATATGCCACTAATGTTCATCCTCAGAATTTTTCATTCGTTGAATAAAACTATTGAGGATGAGCTTGCCAATTTACAATCATACATTCAAAATAATATCCATGCTCAGTACTTACCTTTTGAGTGGCTAACTAATTGGCTCCCTGATTGGTCTTGGCTCAGACAGTTTTTCTTTTATGTTATAATTATTATTATTATATGAATTGTAACCTGTTGTTTTATTCAATATATTCCAAATTTATTCACATTGTTTTGTCCTGCTTCCCCCTCTCTTACTCCTTTACAATTGCGATACATTCATAAATCTTTGAATCCTCCATTTAAAATAAAAAACGAGGATATGTAGAGTTGTAATTGCAGGAATGTTTTTATCTTGGATGGCAAACCTCAGATATAAGGAATGTTTACAAGCAATTACAACTCAGGCAAACAAAGTCACTAATGTAAAGGAGGATTAGAGAGAGGAAGTAAACATATGTTAGACTTTAACGAGATAATTAATTGTGTTAATTACTATTATGCTAAACAGTAACTAAAGTTAAACAGAAACCAAAGTTAACCAATGTTGGAGGATTACTAAAAATGTGTATAAATGCAAGACTAGACTCCAATAAAGTTCATCATGATTCAGTTGATCATGATCAAACACCTCGACTGCCTCGTTATTACAACATTATGCAATTAGCCATTTAACCTCATTTAATGCAGTAACAGTTGTCCAAAACTACACTCATCACAACTCCACAGAAGTTATAAAAGGGCTCGCTATCTGACACTAGCTGTGATGACATAAGACATCTTAAATACCATAGATGTTTATGGGCTGACTCTCTGCATCATTGGCACAGCAGCCTTTGCAGCCCATACCTATTTCAATATCAAAAAAAATTGGCTTGTATTTATATAAAAGAATAAATAAGAATTCAAATGCTATAGTTCTCCTAAATCAGGAAGAGGAAAAGGTATAGTAAGAACAGCAATCTTCAGGAATTGAATAGCCAAGGGATAGACTTAGCATGGTGGCCACATGTAGAGATACAATCTATGTTGTGACTCCGAGACTTGAACCTGATCAGTCAGCAGATGTGGGTTCGAGCGAGGAAGAAGATCTGGCACTGAGATTCGAGCCTGCATTATTAAGTGACTTAGAGGGGAGTCAAGTAGAGGGAGAGGAGTTGGATTTGAGAGATGAACCTGATTTATTGGAGGATTCAGAGGCCACTCTCTCCCCTGAACCTACTTCCCTAATTAAACCTCAGGTGTTAACTGTTAATCAGGAAAGTGTGTCGGAGGTTTCAAGCAGAGATGAAACTGCCGGATGCTGGCTGGATGCCAGAACTAGGAGAAGATTGAGACGTCAATCTCAATTAGAAAAGAGACATCCAGCAAAGGATTAATTAATGAGACTGACACGCCCTCTCTCAGAGAATATAAGGGAGCGTACGAGTTCGTAATCTTTGCTGGAAACAAAGTGAATTTTGCCTTGGAAAGAATTGCGTCTGATTACTGCGTTGTGATTTACGAACTATACAGAATTGCCGGACAGATTCTAGAAGGATTGCCAAAGGACTGTGATAACAGAGCAATTGAATCTTCTGTCTCTGGTTTTGTTTACGTAAAGTATTTGAACTCTGTAACTCGAAGTTTCATCTGTGGATACAGGTGGGACAGAACAAATCTAGATATTATAAAGATGCTAAAACTTATGGCTTTTATAAAGCACACACAGAATTGGATCAAATCTTAATGGGACCGGAGGAAAAACTAATAAAAAAATTCTATAATTATTTATTGACTATTAGAATGGAAGAGGAGCAAGTAAAAGAAACCATGATACAAGGGCTACAAACTTTGGGTATTCTATACAATTGAACAAATGGCAAAAGTTGTGGGATAGAAACTATAAATTGACAATATCCACTGCATATAACGAAAACCCATACAAAATGTTTTATAGATGGCACTTCCCTTCAGCAAGATGAGCTAGAATGTTTAAGAATATGTCTGCCAAGTGTTGGAAAATGCAACCAAACCCTGGGCTCGTACTGTCACATATGGTGGACATGCCTGAAAGCAAACCAATATTGGACAAATACATACTTGGATAGAAAAAAATGATAAAGGAACATATAGCTTTAAAACTGGAAATATTTCTGTTGGACATTATACCAGAAAAATACAGTAAAAGGAATGTATATTTAATAGTACATGTGTAAACAGCGGCCAGAATTGTGTTTGTACAACATTGGAAGGGTGAGGAGATCCCTACAGAAGAAAAGATAATAACAAAAATCTTAGAATGTGCAGAAATGAATAAACTAACACTTGAAATTAAAGAAAAGGAAGACACTGAATATTTTGAAATATCGGATCTGTTCTAGTGATAGTTAAATAAGAGAAACGGAAGTTAGAACTTCTAAAATCACAATAATAAGATTAATTTTACCATTAGGGTTGATTATTGTAAGTTATTAATTTTGATTAGTATTAATATGTATTAATATTAGGAGGAAAAAGCACTTTATAATGAGATTATTACTAGAGAATATTATTATTATTACTATGATGAGTATTACTCAAAAAATTGTAACCAGACAGCACACTGTTTATATGGATATTGAATAAGTTGCTCTTTCTATTTATATTAAAAATAAAATAAAATTTAAAATAAAACCAGCAATCTTGCAAAATACATTGGCCATTGAATTTGTGTTATTTAAAATGGCCCATAGCTGTGAGAAATGTGCTGTTTTAATCTAGTTTACAATTCCTTGTGAGAAAAAGTTATTGTGGAAGATTTAAGGGATTTGAAAAAGTGAGTTACAGAACAAGCCCCGGAAATTGGGTTGCCTTGTAGTTACCTGGGACAAACTAGTAGCAAAATTTGTCTCAGGATATCTAGCTCTTTTGGTTGGCATTAGGTCTTTTCAGTAATTGTTTCCAAAAGAGTGTAGGGAAATAAATAATCCCTTTGAGTGCCATTGGCCCTTATTTTTCTCTAAGCAGGAGCCGGTCATTAGTTGAAAAGATTCTTATGCCCAGGCTTTTAACAATACATCTGTTTAATTAATGTTTTGACTGGTCTTTCAGGCCTGACACTTATCTTATTACAAGTTCACTGACAATTATAAAACAGTGAAGGGCAGACCCCTCTCCTTTTCTTTTTTTCTCCCTCATGAAATTGACTGAAATTGTATCACTTTCTCTGTCTAGTCCAAGAAACAGAAAACTCGTCTCTTTTCCTTCTTCCCTTCCTTCCCCCTTCCCCTCAAAAATTCAGACCTGTGGACTTTAGGTTTGTCGGCTTTGCGAGCGGTAGGGATTCGCGAAGCTGCGCGATCCCTGCCGCCGCTAGCCGCTTTTGGGGCTCCGATCCGAAAGGGTGCAGAGCAAGGCTGCCCTGCAGGGGCAGCTGAAGGTAGGGGATCCGGAAAAGGGTTTGGGGGTGTTGCAGACCCCTCCCTAGCCGGCAGAACCTCCTTTTACCAAGACGGTGCAGCGGCGGTCCGTAATGGCCGCCACAAAGAAGCCGGCAGCTGGGCAAGTATGCGCTGGAGGAAGAGGAGAAAGTTTTTAAAAGTGAAAGTCTTCTTGGTCGACCCAGGACTCTAAGATATATTTAATTTAATTCCTGAAAATGATGGATTTTTGGATGATTCTTTCCACAAGAGAAAACAAGCGGCAATTCTGAGGTGCTGAAAGGAAAGTTTACTCTCCCCCGACGGAATTTATAAATGGATATTGAGAAACCTGTTTTTTTTTCAGGTAAAATTAGCTTTTTGGGATAAGTCGGAAGGGAGAGGACAAAAATATATTTATCTGGTTGGATTTTGTTGGAGGAGATGCCTTAAGGATTTGAAAACAGAAATAAAATCTTAATAAGGCTTCAAAACACAGATTTGAATTTTCTCTTTTCCTTTGTCTGATACTACCCCTGGAAGAGAAAGGGGGAATTTTGGCTTGGCTTGGATTGATTGAGGATTGTGGACTTTGGGATTGTCTTATTTTTCTTTGGAATATTTTGGTTGGTGTGAGAAGAAAGAGGGAAAAAGAAAAGAAAAGATCTATAATGGCTTTTTCTTTTGAGGAACTGAGGGATGAATATGAGCAAACAAAAGCAACCTGTAAAGATGGTATGGAAAAAGCCTTTTCTTTTTTAGAAATGGCGTTGGTTAACTATGAACAGACAATACAGATGGAAGCTGAAGAACAACAAGAAGAAGATGAAGACGCCATCTTCAATGAATCCCAAAATTCATCTAAGAAAGAAGGAAGGAAGAAAGCGAGGAAAATGAAGGATTTAAGATCTAAAAAACATTTAAGAAAGAGAAAAATATGATGCAAAATAAATACAATGATAGCAAACAAGAGAAAAAGGGAATACAACAGAGAAGGGATGCCGGCAAGACAGAGGTTAGAAAAAGGGGGTAGGAAGATTTGGTGGGGGAAGAAAAAAAGGGGAAAGGCGGAGAAAAGCCACAAAGTTTTAAAATTAGATGGGAAAAGAGGAATCTTTTTTAGGGATAATGGGTAAAGCATAAATTTTTTTCAAAAAAGATTCTGCAAGGTACACAAGATGGTATTGTAACATTTGTATTAGAAATAGAAAATTAGAATGGCTTAAGAGTTAATAAGAAATTAAAATGTTAAAATGTTTAATAATGATTGATTTTTAAAATGTAATAAAATATTGAAGGGGAAGACAATGAAAATGCTATAAGATTTATTATTTAGATTTATTATTTAACTACGTATTTAGGAGGATATTATGTATTTAAACATTTTTGATTTTTTACTCTGTTTTTATTGTTATTAAAAGTAAAAATTAGTAGATAGAATGTACCAAGCAGAATCAAATTGGGTATTAGGTGTTATTTTAAATGTTAATCTAATTAATTTAGGAGAGGATAGAAAGGCATCATACTCTGATTAATGATTTCAGGAGAAATTCCTTTTTTTTTTTTTTTTCATTATAAGGAATGAGATAGAGGGATAATAAAGGATGGGCAAAAGATACAAATATAATGATTTAAATTAAGATGGATTGAATAAGATAGAATTATGAAGAGTGAAATGTGTGGAGAAGTTTATATAGAAGATACAGAATGGTAAATAAAATAAGTAATGATCTGTAAGATGAGCATGAATATAATTAAAGCCCATATAAAGAGAGGTACCTGGGGCCAAGTTACTTTACTAAAAGATTGTTTATATGTATGTTTGTGTCTGTTTATGTCTTTGAGAGTATTGGTGAAACCTTGTAGAAACATAGAAAGAGAGTGACGATAATCAAGTCAGAAAGAAATAGATGAAATAATATAGAAATGTATTGTATAAGATAAGGTTTTATCTGACTTGTTAAATCTATAATGGAAAAAGGTTCAAATATGTAATGGTTGATGATGATTTGTTTGTTTTTTGAAATCAATAAAACTTGCTTAAAAAAAAAAAATTCAGACCTGTTAGGGACTTACTAATCAAGAGAAAATAAAAGACGAAATAAAGAAGAATTGAATTATTATGTATTTCTATAAAATAGTCCAATTTTTGTAGTTTTGCCATTTCAAATTTTCTTTCTTCCTAAACTAAAAATTTTCTTAAAATACAGATAAAAAGCAAGGGAGGAATTAATGAGATATATTAATCCGAAAACTACCACCACATAATTATCTATAGTGCTTCTTTTAGGCAGATGCAATCATTATCCTTTTCAAGTGCTTTTATTGCGCACTTTAAAAAAAAGTAAAGACTCCTTCAGTCTTATTTCAAAAGTTGCAATTACTATAAATTTCTCTGGAAAAATTGGTCTAATACTCAATACAGAAAAAGTCCAGAAAAACTGGATAGTAAAATAGTAGCTTCTTACGTATAATGCAGGCAATTTCTTACTTTAGCGGTTGAAGTCTTATCCGCGTGATGGCTGAGAAGTGGAAGTTACAAGTTGGTCTTTTGTTGATAATTTTGTGAGATGCTCAGGCTAAATCTCATCTGTACACAACTCCCAAAAAAGTCAGCGAGGGGGTATATATTTGGAGAGTATAGGTGTGTCCCCCAAATGTTACCTAATCAATCTGCCAAAACAGTTCTGATCCTCTCGTATTGTCATTACAGATTCAGGAATGGCATGACCTCAAGTTACCTTAATTCCCCTTGGGAAATGCTTTCAGTTAAAAAAAAAAAGCATTGCAAAATATTGCTTTGTTCCCAAAGTTCTGTAGGCTATTTTTTACAAGTTAACTTTCATATTTTTTAAGCTGGCTTCCTTCCATCAAATATGTTTTGTTTCATATTCTTTTTGATAGCTTTCCAGCATCTATTATGTCTGCTTATTTACTTAGGGTGATTTGATTGTGTAGACAAGATGCTTTTAATTCACTTCGTTCATTCATTCCCCAGTTTCTGACTATTTCACTTCTAGGGTCCTAGAACTTATGTTTCTTTCTGTGACTGACTAATGGGGTGTGAGGTGGATGTGGGATTGGTATATTGACTATGGCTTCCCCATTTTGGGGGTGGTTGTTGAATTTTCCAGGGCTGAGTTGGTGACCAGAACTTATCCCCAACAGACAGGATGAGCCCCAATTGAATTTGGTGAATCACAAATTGTTAAAACCTTTCCTTGATCTAGCCCAAGGACTTTCCTATGGACTGAGCAATGCTTGATCAGAAAACAAAAAGAAAGAATGGGGTTGTTATTTATATTTGCACCAGTGCCCAGCCAGTGGTAAATAAAGTAAATTCTCCAGTTTGAAAGCCATAGATTCCTAAGAAGACTTTACTGAGAGAGAGGTTATTTTTGAGTGTAAATTAAGAGGGTTATAGAAAAAATGGCTGCATCATGACCGTTCAGCTTGTCAGAAATCCATTGAAAGGACACCGTGAAGCTAGCATAGCACATTCTCATTTCTCCCAGTTACACCAAGATTCAAACTGCCCTTTCAACTTTTAATACTTTTTCAAAGGAGCTGCAGATATCAGATCCTAACCTGAACAAGAAGCAAGAGACAAAATGAAATGAAGTCAAGGTCCAATGTCAGGTGCTGCTGTTAAGGGAGAAAAGGGATATTTACTTGTATTGATTACTGACACTCCTTTCCATTAGCAGCATCTTCTCTGGAAGATCCAGAGGGACTACAAAAGAGCGGTTTTTTATTCTTTTGTGTACCAATGCCATGCTTTACTTTGTTTTAATTTAAAGGCACTAAAATAATCTTGAAACCTATTTTGAAAAAATAACATGCATTCCCACATTCTTTGGGATACAATATAAATTGTTTCGTTTTTTATTCTTATTTGGCAAATGGCATTTCACGGTTAGACACAAATAGTTTGAGCCAGCATTTGTACCATAAATTTTTAGCTGTCTCTAAAAATTGCAAATTAAGATAATAATGGAGTGCATAGCCTCTTTTTTTTTTTTTTTTTTTGCTGTTTTTTTCAAAATCCAAATTCTAACAAAACCTTTGTTAAGTATATCTTTAGTAATCACATTTACCAAAGTATGCATGTGTGTGTATCAGTGGTGGGGTTCAAAAATTTTTACTACCGGTTTTGTGGAAATGGCTTGGTGGGCGTGGCAGGGGAAGGATAAATGTCCAGTCAGAGGCCAGTTCTCTGAACTACTTAAAATTGCTGCTACCAGTTGTCCAGAACTGGTCGGAACCTGCTGAATACCACCTCTAGTGTGTATATATAATACTTCCTCTATTCCTGGGCAGTATCCACAAACCACAATAGAGAGCTACAATAAAAATAGGTCAATTCCTTTCTCTTATATACCTTGAACATTACAAGATTGTCTAATAAGGTTTCAAACCCAAATTAAATATAAAAGAAGACAGATGCCATGTTTGATGAGTTCCTCTGTATGTATATATGTATACCAAAAATACTATTAGTAGATGTTCAAATGGGACTGAGATAATAAATCTTAATAAATAATATAAAATACGAAGTAAATTGTTTTTTATCTCTTATTTTATTAATTGTTCATCACCATATCAAAGCTTTTCCTATAAACAAGCCCACCATAGTTATTTAATATCATACAGAATATTTTGCTAATATGGAAGGCAGAGCTTCGTCGCTGCGACACAGCTGCAATCTCGGGGCTCCGAGATCGCAGCTGATATCTTCGCCCCTGGTCGGTCCTAACAGACCTAAACCGTCCCATAGAGATGGTGACAGTAAGGGGCGTGTTCTGTTGATCCCAGGGACATCGCAAAGTCCCTGGTGGATCCAGGAGAAGCCCCTTTACCATCGGCGGAGAGGCAGCCATCAAGCTGCTGAAGCTGGGACAGCTCCGGAAGGAAGAGACAGAAAGAGAAAGTGTATCGGCTGGTGAGGACTTTTTTTTTAATACTTGGGACTTAAGGACACTCTAGACTGAGAAGAAATCTGTAAAATCCTTGACAAAATTTGACTTAGCGGCAATTTTTCAAAGAATGTCAAAGTGAGGCTTGGCTTTTTACTTTTACTTTTTTTTTTCTTCACTGAACTTCTATTGCGATCTAGTTAATCAGACTGGTTTTTCTTTTATATTAACTTGTTCTTTTTCTTCTTTTTGACTGTTTATATTTTTTAAAATAGAGGCTCCCTTTAGTATTTTTAAAATATATATAGATATACATATATATTTTTAGGCTTTTTGGGGGAAAGAAGGGGGAGTGGATTAAAGAAACTTTGTAACACTGCCAACTAGAGGCTTGAAAATACTTTATTTGAAGTTGAGAGCTGTGAAAAAAAATTTCTCTCAAGGTCAGTGGAAACGATAAGATAGAGGGAAGAGCACTGGAGAATGTTTACACAGGTGCTCTTTGGGACTTCTATTATCAATTGAACATTTGAAGCTTGGCTTTGAAATTTGTGGAGAAGCCAAAATAAGAGTCTTGGATAGATAAAAGGCAGTGTGCTTTTTGTTTTTTTTTTTTTTACTTTCTATTAGCTGTTTTAACCCTCCTCTTCAACCCCACAGTATTTTGTAATATTGCTATATTTATTTTTTATTTTATTTCATTTTTATTTTTTATTTTTTTAAAGGGAAGCCTCAGAATATTCTTTTCTCCTTTTTTCTCACTGGGATTGTTGCCTCTCCATCTCTACTTTTGACTTATTTTTATGGCTATTTTTCATTTTTTGAGATCTTTCAGTTGGATTAAGGTGTGAAGAACCTGAAGAACCTTTTTCTTTTTCTTTTTCTATTATTTTTAATATTATTGGGTTTTATTTTATTTTTATTTTTCTCTTTATTTTTAATTTTTACTTTTGAATCATAATTGATTATTCCACAACAGGATTAAGGTCTAGAAGAACCTGAAGAATCTCCTTTTTTTAATTTTGGGCTTTTTACTTTTTACTGGCTTTTTTGTGTGTGTGTGTGTGTGTGTTTTCCTCTTTCCTAACTGGATTATAATTGGCCACCTTACTAATTGGATTAAAAGAGCTGGAAGACTCTGAGCTACTTAAATGAGTAAGAAAATTTTACCTTCGGGCATCTCAACTTCTGCTCCTGCCTCCCCATCAACTGGAGGACGACTTTCAACAATGGCGAAGCAAGATAAAGCACAAGTGGATTTAACGATGGTTATGCAAGGAATTCAAGAACTTAAAACGAGTATGGAACAAAGAATGGAGAGTATTGATCAAAGAATTGGGAAGATTGATGAAAAATTTGAAAATGTTCAACAAATGATGGTGAAATATGATGAGAGACTCCAAAAAATGGAAGAGAAAGACAAACAAAGAGAAGAGACAATTGGAAATATTGATAGCAGATTAACAATGGTTGAACGAGATAAAAGTGGGATGTTGAAGTGGGAGATGGACAGGTCAGAATTTTATCTCAGATTCCAAAATATTGAGGAAGAAAAAGGACAAAATTTGGCTGCAGTAATGATTGAAATCCTGGCTGGAGCTTTGGAAATAACAGAGGAAAAGATGATGGATGGAGTAGATGAGATATATCGAGTCTTCACAAGATATGCGGTGAGGAACCAATTACCAAGAGAGGTCCATGTCAGATTTACCAAAAACTATTAAAACTCAAATATTACAAGTGGCAAGAGAGAAGGTGTTGAAATATAAAGACAAAGAGATTGTGGTCTTAAAACAAGTACCCAGAAAACTGAGAGAGATGAGAAGAGAATATCGATTCCTGACTAAAATGTTATTGAAAAAAAGAGGTGAATTACAGATGGCTGATTCCAGAAGGATTAATGTTTACATGGCAAGAACAGAGACACAGAATTGACTCAATTGAGAAAGCAGAAATATTCTACAATGAATTTTTCAAAAGAAGAGAAATAGAGATAGAAAAAGAGATCATCTCAACTGAACTTCAAGAGGACCAAATGGGGATGGGAAAAAGAAGAAGCGCAGTAGCGGGACAAGTGGAGACCAAAGAACAACGTGAAGTAAGATCCACGAGAGCTGTTAGACCTAAATATAAAACATAATCATGGAGGAAAAAAAACTGATTTCTATGAATATAAATGGACTGAACTCAGCTACTAAAAAGATTTTTTTCACAAATTAGAGAAGTTAAAATTTGATATAATTTGCTTATAAGAAGTACACATTAAAAAACAACATGAACAATTACTGGCACGATCAAAATTAGGGAAAATATTTACTTCTCTGACTCATTGTAAGAAAAGAGGAGTGGTTTTGTACATCAAAGAAACCATTCCAGCAAAACTGATTTATACTGATGAAGACGGAAGAGTATTAATGGTTGAAATAGTGGATAATAATACAAAAATACTCCTGGTTGCAATTTATGCCCCGAATGATAAACAAGAAGAATTTTATAAAAAATTACATATGCAAACAATGGGATTGGACTATTCTAACATAGTTATGATGGGAGATCTCAATGGAATTGTAGATAATAAACTGGATTATACAGCGACAGCATCAAGACAAAATAGAAAGACTCTCCCCAAATCTTTTTAAAATGATAGATGAATTAAATTTAAAAGATATATGGAGAGAAAGAAATGCTAAAACTCAACAATATACTTTTTATTCAAATAGACATTTATCATGGTCCAGAATAGATATGATTTGGATCTCAACAGAACTAATATCTAATATTCAAGAAATAAATATTGAAACAAGTACATGGGCAGACCATAATCCAATGACAATTAAATGGAAAGGACAAAAAAGAAGATCTAGATGGACATTAAATAATACTATTTTAAAGGAAAAAGACTTTACACAATGGATGGAAAAAGAATTGGCCTTCAATACAGAATGTTTGGGATACAATGAAGGCATATGCGAGAGGATTAATAATAGACTATACAAAGAAAAAGAACATTAGAAAGAGGCAAACGATTAAAGCTCTAGAAGATGATCATAAAAAACTGGAAAAAGAGTTACAGAAAATGCCACAGAAAAAAGATATTAAACTTAAAATGGACATAATCAAACATAAAATGGATCAAGTATAGAAAGAAGAATTGGCACAAAAATTAGAAGTGCTAAACAGAACTATTTTGAAGATGCAAATAGGCCAGGTAGATGGTTAGCATATAAACTGAGAAAAGAGAAAGAATCAATGAAAATATTACAGTTAATAGATGATCAAGGTCAAATTTGCTATGGGAATAAGGAGAAAAAGGCAATCATTCGAGACTTTTATGGACAATTATATAAACAGGAGGATCTTGATGAGGAAAAAATTAAACAGTGTTTACAAAATGCTAACCTACCTAAGATACCTGATGAAACTGGAAAAATGTTAGAAAGCACTATAACAATGATGGAATTAACCGAAGCACTCAATAGACAGAATAATGGACAAGCACCAGGTCCAGATGGGCTTCTGGCAGAATTTTATAAAACACTACAAGAATTGTTCAGCATCCCACTGCTAGAAGTCATGAATGAAGTTATGTTAAATAAGAAAATACCTAAAACATGGTCAGAAGCTTATATTACACTTATCCCAAAAGAAGGGGCCGATCCATTACAAATTAAGTACTATAGACCTATTTCTTTATTGAATGCAGACTATAAAATCTTTGCTTCAATTTTGGCAGAAAGGCTTAAAAATACTTAAACAACTTTATTCACCCTGATCAGAATGGATTTTTACCAAAGAGACAAATTAAAGACAATATGAGGGTAATCCTGGACACATTGGAATATTATGAGGCGCATCCTGAAAAGCAAATGGCTTTGATATTCCTAGATGCCCAAAAGGCATTTGATAATGTGAATTGGAGATTTATGCTATTATTATTGGAACAGATGGGCTTTGCTAGAAAATTTATCCAAGCAATAGAAGCCATATATTATAAGCAAACGGCAAAAGTAATGATAGAGGGAGAATTTACAGACTCCATTAATATAAGAAAAGGTACAAGACAAGGATGCCCATTATCTCCTTTATTATTTGTATTGACCTTGGAAGTGTTAAATAGAAATATTAGAGAGGACAAAAATATAAAAGGAATGAAAGTTAAAAGGAGGAATTTAAATTGCAAGCCTTTGCGGATGACTTGGTCTTTATTTTGGAAGACCCTCTAGAGACAGCTTTAAAACTATTGGAAAAGATAGAGATGTACGGTGAGATGGCTGGTTTGAAAATTAATAAAGATAAAACAAAGATTCTGACAAAGAATATGCTATTAAGACAAAGAGAAGAGTTGGCAGACCTATTGAAAATTCAAGTTACGAACAAAGTTAAATATTTGGGGATACATTTGTCGTCTAGATGTATTACATTGAAAGAGAATAACTATATTAAACTTAAACAGCAGAAAGCATCTGATCTGAAAAATGGGAAAACCTACAATTGTCATTGATAGGTAGAATTTCAACAATCAAGATGAATATTTTACCCAGAATTTTATATTTGTTTCAAACAATACCAATTAGGTTAGGTAAAGATTACTTTGAAGAATTAAATAAAATTGTGTTGAAGTATATATGGCAAGGTAAGAAAGCGAGAATAAAATTAAAACTCTTACAAGATGCTAGAATCAGAGGAGGATTTGGCCTTCCTAATTGGGAGTTGTATTACCAAGCTGCAAATTTAATGTGGGCCAAAGAATGGATAACGTTAAGAAAGACTAGATTGTTGACATTAGAAGGACATGACTTATTATTGGGCTGGCATGCTTTTCTATGGTATAAGGAACTAAATCACAGGGCTATTTTAGAAGGCATTACATACGGGAATCGTTATGGTTGAATTGGGAGAAAATTAAGAAACAATGTTATTTGAAAATTCCAGTTTGGTTATCAACTATTGAAGCTTTTTCTTATCCCATAACATATAAGAAGGAACAAACAGTTAGATATGGGGAAATACTGGATGAAAAGGGTGAACTTAAAATGATACAAAATTTAGAAGAACTAGGTATAAAGATGAATTGGTTTTCATATGCACAAATACATTCAAGGTATCTTAAAGATTCTAAAACAGAAGGATTTTATGATAAATTGACTGACTTAGATAGGATTTTGACAGGTACTGATGAAAAAGTGATTAAAAAATTATATAGTTATTTGCTGGAAATTAAATTAGAGGAAGAACAAGTTAAAGAAACAATGATTGCTTGGGGGAAGAATTTTGGATATGGGATTGATTTAGAGAAATGGCAAAAATTGTGGTCTCAAAATTATAAAATGACAATGTCAACAGCATATAAAGAAAACTTGTATAAGATGTTTTACAGGTGGCACTTTCCCCGACAAGAATAGCAAGAATGTTCAAGAATAAATCTGAAAAGTGCTGGAAATGTCATCAGATACCTGGTTCATATTACCATATGTGGTGGACTTGTGAGGAGGCCAGAAAATACTGGACTAGAATTCGCATATGGTTGGAAAAATGACAAAGAAACATATAGATTTGAAACCAGAGATTTTTTTTATTGGGAATCTTACCTGATACATATAATAAAAACTTAAAGTATTTGATTGTAAATGTATTAACAGCGGCTAGGATTGTATTTGCTAAAAATTGGAAGAGTGAGAAAATACCATCAGAGGAAGAAATTATTAAGAAAATATTGGAATGTGCTGAAATGAGCAGATTGACATTTGAAATTAGAGAACAAGAAGATAAACATTTTTATGAAGTTTGGGATCTTTTTTATCAATGGTTAGATAATACAATATAATAATAGAATATTTAGAAACCTAGGAAATAATAATGAATATACATTTTTTGTTTTCTTTTGTTTTGATAACATCTTTATAAAATTTTATTAAGATAGACTTGGTATGATTTTATGATCTGTTATAAAATAAATTAAGTAAATTATAGTTATCTCGCTTAAGTATGAATTAATAAAATTATAGTCAAATGATTGTTTAATAATAATATTAGGATATATAATTGTTGATTGATAATATGAGTTATTATGTAACATAATTACAATGGTGACTATGAAATGGATGCACAAAAAAGAGTGGCAAACCAACCGATACACTGTCTGTAAATTTATGAAGGAGGATGATGTTTTTATGTTTGATGTCTTATGTTTTATGTGTTTTTGTTTGTTGTCAAAGTCAATAAAACTTTTACTTAAAAATATATATTTTGCTAATATAACTCTAAATACTCCAATGTTAACAGAAACTTGGCATCTGTTAGAGAGAAAGAGAAACATGCAAGTAATTTTTGCTGATAAATCTAACTGCTATTAATCCTCCCGTGAAGAACCGCTGATTACAGATCTTTTCACTATATTTAGGATGTGGCTAGTAACAACTTATGCGGTCTATCAAGTCGAAGAACTAGATTTTAAAACATTGTTACATAACTCCTCACAAATTATTTAGGAACAGTCCCCTTTTCCAAAGGCTCATTACATATTCTAATTATATAGGAGAGAGCCAGTTTGATGTAATAGTTAAGTCATGAAGGTTAGAAACTGAAGACCCTAAGTCCTAGGCCCATCTCAGGCACAAACCCAGGGGCTTCTCCAGGCAGATGCCAGGAGTTAAAATCTTACAAAGGAAAAGGTAGGGAAAGAGAGGGATGAGGAAGATCAAGCTCTGTACGTTTTTACATCAATCTATAGGAAGTCCATTTGGCCAGGGTCTTCCCAAATTTCAATATAATGAAAATATTTAAAAATATTTAAAAGTAGTATTAATTACTTATATCTCCCTGATGTCAAGTATTCTAATTCTGGACATCTCCTGTCAAAAATGCCATCCCCTCTCTAAGGCTAAAAGATAATAGATGGTGAAATTGGAGACTAGATATTGTCATGAAGGTGAACTCAAAATTCCAAACTTTACACTAAATATTCCTGACTATTACAAGAATATGTTCCTATTAGAAATGCTCAAGCTGAATGTTTTTGTACAATTAAAACTTCAGATATAACATCTAAGACAGGAATCTCCAATTGTACTTTGATAACTTCAGGCAAGGTGAGAGTATGCAATCATATCACTATCTAATCAAAGTCAGTAGATACTGTACAGTATATTGAAATAATTTTCTTTCAACATTTGGCAGGCATGAAAAGCAACTTTAGCAACGTTATTTTCTGCCCAAAATGACATCATATATATTTCCTTTCTTTAGCTGTATATCTTTGAAGCCAGCTGTGCTGAGGAATGAATGATACTCTGATGGGGTCTGCATTTTTCCTTCAGTAGCAAGCAGCAGTAGGGTGGAGTACATGGCAATAGGAAAAGACGGAGTCTTGTCTTTGTCTAATGTTGGTTCCATTATTAATACTCCACCACCTGTCAAAATGTGATTAATTATAGTTTAGGAATAATAATAATATACACTTCAGATGTGACTATGTTGACCTAATTTTACGTAGCTTTTTCTCTGGTAATATTACACTACTAACTAGAGCATACAAAACATTTGCTAGACCAATACTCGAATACAGCTCATCAGTCTGGAACCCACATTACATATCTGATATTAACACAATTGAGAAAGTTCAGAAATATTTCACAAGAAGAGTTCTACACTCCTCTACTCGTTGCAGAATACCTTATGCCACCAGACTTGAAATTCTAGACTTAGAAAACCTAGAACTACGCCACCTTTGATCCAATCTAAGTATAGTATATAAAATCATACATTGCAATGGCCTACCTGTCAATGAATACTTCAGTTTCAACCATAACAATACAAGAGCAAACAATAGATACAAACTCAAGGTTAATCGCACCAAACTTGATTGCAGGAAATACGACTTCAGCAACAGAGTGGTCAATGTCTGGAATACTCTACCTGACTCTGTGGTTTCTTCCCAAACCCCAAAAACTTTAACCTTAGACTGTCTACTATTGACCTCACCCCTTTCCTAAGAGGTCTGTGGGGGTGTGCATAAGCGCACCAACATGCCTACCATCCCTGTCCTATTGTTTCTTTTATTTTTTTATTTTTCTTATATGTATCCATGTATTCATAACTATGTTTTTACTTACACCTATTATCTTGTAAGCACTAAGATTGTTCTGTTCTAGGAAAACTGGCCAGATCAAGACTGCCTATTTTTCCACAATAGTAGCAAAGAAGCTAAGAGAGGGTTTAAAAAATACACTCAGTTTTAATGCATACTTTAAATTTTAGTGGGAGGATACTAGTTTCATCACCAGGGTGAGGAGGCAGCAGAGAGTGCCTGATGCAAGGCAGAACATGCAGTCCTCACAGGACAGAACGTTCTGTCACATGAGCTGATAGAAGCATTGACCCCATTCCAGGTTTCACTCCAATTAGCTACATAACTACACAACTAAAGTCATGAAGAAGCATTAGCTGATAAGTTAATGGAATTCATACAAAGGCAGAGGAGATAGTTGGCAACTGTGCAGTTTGTTTAACTTATTCTATGTTAGTAAGAATTAGGTCCAGTATAGCTTTTCCCCTAGTTCCCTCCTCTACTTTTTGAGTCACAAAGTTGTCAGCTAGGTTGGTTAGGAATCTCTTCAATCTTCCCTTGCTCCAGAGTTTGCTTCCCATTTAATATCAGAGTAGTAAAAGTCTCCCATTACTACTGTGGTGTGTTTCCTATATACTTTTGTTAATTGGTTAGTAAAAAGTTCAACTATTTCTTCTGCTTGGTTGGGTGGCCTGTAGCATATGCCTATAGCAATGTCATTCTTTTTTTCCTTTAACCCACATGCATTCTAGGAGATCTTCATCCTTGGTTTTGTACATTTCTGCAGAACTTTTACATATAATGCATCTCCATCTTCTCTTTTGTTTCTTTTGAATAGTTTGTATCTTTCCATCAGTACATTCCAGTCATGAGTTTCATCCCACCAGGATTCAGTAATGGCAACTACAGTATATCATATCTGCCTTCATGTACTAGTATTTACTCTAGTACAGAGTAAGTTTACCCTGTTTGTTCCCTAAAGTTTGACCATTAGTATATAGGCATTTGAATCCTTTATAGCTGATCTTGCATATATTTCTTATGTCTCCTATTATGTAACTGGGTTTTCTAGCCTTCCCATCACTTTCTACTTCATTATGTGGTTGGTTATATTGAGATTTATGTTTGGAATTAAGTCTCAAAGATCCTAAAGATTGTCCTAGAGATCCTAAAGATTGATCAAAAAAAAAACACCCTCATTTTTAGTTTACTTTACAGCTCTCCTGATATGTTGAGCCAATCATTTACAAAAAACATTCTTCCCAGTTTTCATCCCTTGCCAGAAGCCCTTCATGGATGTAATGCAAACCATGGTCTAGGAATCCAGAGTTCTCTTGGTAGCACTAACTCTTGAGCAAGTGGTTCATTTCTAAAACCCTTTGTTCTCTCAACAGTATAAGTATGCAAAATAGTATCCAAAAGTATAGGGGATTGGCTCCTCTGCCATAGTTTGCAGTTTTCATAAATACAGCAACATAGGTACATACCAGGCTTACACACATTAAACACTTTGTTTAGCAGCTGCAGGCACTTTTCATCATTCCAATCAAACAGGATCCTGGCAAAAATGTACAAATCTGCTTCAGGAATTGGATCTTTAAAAAAATCCCCTGAAATGAAATAATTAAGATACATTTTAAAATATCATCATTTTTGGTGGAAGAATACTTTGTTCTCCCTGTCTATCATTTAAAGCAAAATAAGCTCTTCCATCTCATCATGTTCTGACATTGACAGAAATGCTAGAATAAACTCCAGTTTACCTCCATGGAAAGTAATCCGTGATGCTTCTGAGAAGGCATGATGTTTCTTCGATGTTTCCACTACTTCAGGGAGGTCAAAAAGTGTCACCGAACAATTTGGATAAATTGCAATCAGTTCCTTAGATAAGGCACCACAGCTTCCTTAAAGAAAGAACAAAATTAAAAGAAAGAACTATATAAAATAAATTTTTAAAATATATATTTCAAACTGTTTTTTGGTTTAACCATTTTAAAATGCTTCAGTTACCTCTGTTACTTCCAACATCAAAGTCTGCTTTCTAGTTTCCATACAGCAATAAACAGAAGTACAAGATATATTCTAATATTTTCTCTCTTTCACTTTTGTAAAATGCTTCTCTTTAGTCTTTTTCAATGGGCTAGATATTCCATTTTTCAAACATTTATCCTATTAGCTATTATTTCTCATTCCTTTTCCTGTAGCTTCCCTTTCCATGCCTTCTTTTCATATTTACCTAACCTGTTTTTTTTCAGTGGACCCAATGAAATCTAAGCACAGTTAAAATTAATCCATCCTGCTTCCAGTGCTTGCAGCCCCATGCAATATTAGCTTTCTTAAAGTTAATCCTCTTTTTTAAATCCTCTTATATTAGCATTCCCCCAAGCAAATTGGCCTACCTAAAATAAAAAAATAACTTTTTGGTGATAAAATCAGCAATTCTTCTCTAGTATATGGGTATAAACAATGTATGCAAAGGCTATACAAAAACTCCCATACAGTTATGGTAATTCTGTGTTTCAAGTTTGAGTCTCCAAGGATGAGGGTCAGCAGAAGCCCTTGATCTTTGTAACGAATGTACTGGCGATTGACAGTGTCTAGTAATATTGTATTAACATACTGCGCACATAAATGCATTGTATATGTTAATAGGCACCCAGAGTCCAGTGATCCAATATCAGGCCTTTAAACAGTGCGTTCTGCATCTTCAAGGCATTACCAGGGCAAATGCAATTCTGCGTTGCTTTCTGTCCTTAGACAACTTTGTTCTAGATTTTTGTTTTGTTTTTCCACATTCATAAAGTTTGATAACATCAATATAGACAAGAGAGGAAAAACAGGGGGTGGGGAGATTGGGGGGTGGGGCATCCAGGAATAGTGCTCAGTTAACCCTTTAAAACTTAAACTTGCCAATTATTGTTAGTAAATCTTTATAAGATAAGAGAAGCTCTGAAAAGAGATTTGGCAAAGTAGACTTTTAATCTCTGATGAATTCTACTCTTTCAATCCTGAAAACATAGTATTTGTGAAATAATGTAAGAAATCATAGAACCCAACCCCCTCCCAAATATTCAAATGGTAAAACGTCAAATTAATCATCAAGCAACGTGTCTAAGAATTTGTGATATTTACCACCTATATCATAAATGAATTCGAATTCAGAAAGGTCAAATGCAGTCAGTACTTCTCTTCCATGCAAACTCCAAGCTTCATTCATATACCTAAAGACGGCTTCAATTCTTTCTTCTGACCTAGAATTGAAATTTACACAATAAACTTATTTTTTTACATAGAAAAGAACACCTCTATACCAATGTAATCTGTAATTTACCAAGAAGAATCCAAAGATTATGGAGCCTTGGTGTTCTACATCAACTTCAAAGAGTTAATATTTGATATTAACTTTTATGATATTAACTTGATAATATGTGATAAGGGAAATGGAATGGAATGGAATGGAATGGAATGGAATGGAATGGAATGGAATGGAATGGAATAGAATAGAATAGAATAGAATAGAATAGAATAGAATAGAATAGAATAGAATAGAATAGAATAGAATAGAATTCTTTATTGGCCAAGCATGACTGAACACACAAGGAATTTGTGTGTCCAATCACACTTCAATTCAATTCAATCACACAAATCAATTCTACTTTACTGGACTACCAGAAACAAAAGCAGTTTCTATGCTAGCTCTCATTGCAGACTTCATACGTTCAGATCAAAAACCAGTTAGACAGTGTCATGAATATTGCTTGCATGCAGATTTCATCCGTTCTTATAATCCACATCACTGAGAGTAAGAGATGTCTTTCAGTCACCAACAGCAGTAGCCCCCAACCTTTTGGGCACCAGGGACCACCATAGAGAAATATTTTTCTGTGGAATGGAGGGGAGCGTGGTTTTGCACGCTGCCTGCATTCTGCGGATGGGATTTCGCTTGTTTGCACAGCTTGGTTGTTGGTATGCCGTAGACCAGTGTCGGTCCATGGACTGGGGGTTGGGGACCCCTGACCTACAGGATCAGATTAGTCCAGTCTGATATTGATACAGGAAAAAAAAATTGCTATCAGAAAATTGATATAGAAAAAAAAGTTTTCATTAAAAAGGGATTGGGGAAAGAAGGACAGAGAGAGGCTGGAAAATGATACTTCCATTATTTCTAGCAGTCTCTGAACTCTGGAAATGTCCAAGAAGCTGGAAACATCCAGGAAAGTGAAACACAGGCTTATTTACTTCAAGAAACCTTTATTTATGCACATAGAATTTGTGCTATGGGGGGATTTGCAGTAAATATTTTACTTCTGTTTTATGGGTGATTGCACAGTAAGCCAGATGTTTACAGTTTTATTGTCATTACTTATTTATTTAAATTTATTGGCCACTCATCTTCAGAGGACTTTGGATAGCAAGAGTAATGATTATTTTTTCTCTTTTGCTGTTTTATGTTTAATTTTTTTTGTACAAGTTATGAATGGAGTTATATTACTATATATAATATAATAAATATTACGTAACAGCTATATGATATGATATGACATATAATAAATACCGTGTTTCTCCAACAATACGGCCTCCCCCAATAGGAAGTCCCAGCATGTTTTATAGGCATGAAATGAAATTAAGCCCCTCCCCCCAAATTAAGGCCTATATTAACACATGCAAAATGGGGGGGGAATGGTGGGGGGCTTGCCATTAGGAAGTACTTTTGTTGCACACCTGGATATGGTGCTGCCTGCGTTGACCTCAGCGTTGGTGGGGCACTTCATATCAGGAGACCTTCCGCCACCGTTGCTTTCCCTTCTCCCTATGCTGCCGCGGCGTTTGGAGCGATACCACGGCATTTGGTGCAGCCACGCGGTGTTTGGCGCAGCCATGCGTGGCCAGCCAGGGTTCCTCCCTGCAACCGGAGCCTGGCAGAGACACTTGGCTTCAGGCGCTCCTGTCGCCGCCTTCCTGGGCATCGTTCGAAGGCAAAGCCCATTCTTTTAAAAATGACGCCCTACTACCAGTACGACAAAGCCTCCCCTGCCCGAGAGGGCAGCCCAACCCCACATGGGGAGGCGAATCTCCCAGGGCTGCAGTGCAGGATCAGCCCACCCCGGGAGAAGCACCCAGCTGCCATTCCTGCCTGGCGCTGGCAGAGTGTGAAGAGCTTCGCCTGGGGCACTGTTTGGAAACTGAAACAGTATTTGCTCTGTGAGAAAGGAGACAGCAAGGAGCCTGGCTGTGGCTTAGCTCAATTGTTCTGTATTAAAGCTGCTTGGTGCTCTGAAACTGAAACTGAAACTCCTCTCCTCTGCTTGTGTTTTGCATTTGGAACAGATTTCTTTTCAGGTGGGGACAGGCAGTGATGGGATTCAAATTTTTTTACTACTGGTTCTGTGGGCGTGGCTTGGTGGGCATGGCAGGAGAAGGATACTGTAAAATCTCCAGTCAGAGGTAGTATTTACCAGTTCTCTGATCTACTCAAATTTTCCGCTACCAGTTCTCTAGAACTGGTCAGAACCTGCTGAATACCACCTCTGGGGAGGGGGAGTAGAACTGCTTAGCATAAGAGCGTGTTAATAATAATATAAGAAATACTAATGCTCTGATGGTCATATCGAAAAATCCTTTCTTAGTGAGCAGCTAGAAGCCAAGAGAAACATATGTACCAAACTTCAAGTTTGTAGGCTTTACAGTTCTGGAGATTTTGTGATGATGCGTGAGTGGTATTTTGCTTTTGTATACTGTATATAGTTATATTATACTAACTTACTAAAAATTATGATATTATATTAAATATAATATAATGTAATATAATATATTTATTATATTGTAATATATTATATCTTCTGTTCTCCAAATCTCTAGATTCTAAACAGAAGGCTATATTATTAACATTTTAACTTGTTAGTCATCAGAGAGACAACATGAAATCTGGCAGATATATATCTCTTGCATACAGGCATTAGAATATCAGTAAGATACCCTTTGGAGGTCAGATAGTGCCAGCAAGAACTACCAAACCACTATCCTAAGGCAAGAGGTGACACCAAATTGGAAAAATCAGACAGCTTCTTAGGGCTTCTAATCTTTCATCCGTATATGTAGCTCTAACTTCAGATCCCACGTTTCCACACTACAAAGGAATTCTTGGACAGTTATAGTACCCAAGTGACATCACAAAGAGATTGAAGAGAGAAGAAGAAAAAAACAAAGAGAGTGTTAATATTAATCATTTTTACAAATTTGGACAAGAAAGATTTGATAGACATATTTATTGCCCATTCTTTGGAAAGTAGATTTACCGGTAATAAGCCTCAAAGACATTGTCTGTGGAAACACCAAACATTGATGAAATCTAATTCTTTCCTTCCCTGAAAATATATTTTAGAAAGAAATGGTTAGGCAGCACAAGTACAGTAATTATCATATTCTTTCCCCACATCATCAAATACTGAGTCTATTATGAAGGTATTATTTTCAAAAGTCATTTCAAATGGCTTAGTCTCTAAATCAGGGATCCCCAACCTTTTTGGCGCGCGCCCGGTACCGGCATCAGCTGGGCGCCGCGGCCCGGCACGGCATCAACTGGGCGCCGCCATCTTTTTGACGAAAAGTGCTTCCGGTGACCTCACTGGAAGCACTTTTCGTCAAAAAGATGGCGGCGCTTGCGTCGGTGAGCTTTTTCGGGTAGAAATGGCTTTCTACCGGAAAAGCTCACCGAGAAAGCGCACGCCATCTTTTTGATGAAAAAGTGCCCGGTGAGCTTTCTACCCGGAAAAGCTCGCCGGAAGCACTTTTTACAAAAGATGGCGGCGCCAGCAACCAGCGGTGAAGAGTTGTTCCGCGGCCCGGTATCGGTCCGGACGGCGGTTGGGGACCCCTGCTCTAAATAGTTGATCACTTGAAGCTGAAGTATTTTGCAATGCAATCCTATACACATCTAATCAGAAATCAGTTTCATTTATTTTTTAAAAAAAATACTTATATAATATTCAAAATGGAAACATTTTATTCAAGATAGCATTCTTTTTTATTCTTTATCCTTATTGTTTTATCTTTCAGTGAATAATATACAGTATTTCAAGGGATTATTTCTACTACATTTATTTAAAAGTTTGTTCAAGAGAAAAAAAAGGTACTCTTATTTTCACTGTTACTGATTCTTGAAGTAGAGCCAATCTCTGATCTAAAAGTTTAGATTGACACACAGGGGTTTGACAAGGTTCCTCCTCCAAGGAGGTGCTCTGCCTAGAACAGTGAGAAGCTCTGGTTCAGAATTTAACTAGAATGAAACTTGGTGAATCTCTGTATCAAAACAAATTGAATCACTCAATGTCAGGTTTCCAAGTGATAATTCCCTTTTCAAAAAGAAGCTTGCAAAGTCCATTTTCCAAAGTCCATTTTCTTTTCTTTAGGTATACATCAAATTGGCAAAGTCTATTGTAATTTCAAATCTGACCCCACCCTGGAATTACACCCAATAATATGAAAATTAGAAATGTCCCACCAAAATCACATTCCCCAATCAACATTCAGTCCAGTACCTCCGGTGACTCCAAATTCCACCTTCAGCCATTTGCAGGGACACTGCCTATTCCCACAAGAAAGAATGTCACTAGCCAAAACATCCTCCACTATCTACTTCCTCCTCCCATCCGTTGAAATGTGACAAGCCCAACATCCCCCTTACAGGGAAAAAGAAAAGAGAAAGGATAGCAAATACCATAATACTATACTAATTAAAATGGCTACACATATGTCAACTTTTGGACACTCAAATGATTTCAGACAATTTTAATCAGGTTTTCAGATATGTAAAGATGTACTTTTTCACATTAATTTAGAAAGCCAAAGTGATCAGGCCACAGAATGGGGCAACTCGCCATAGCCAACTAACTGCAACCAATTCACTGTGAAACAGCTCATCGTGGTCAAGTTGCCACAAGACAACTCACTGTGGAGCAATTCAACAAATACAAAAGTTACATTAATTTTGATGGAACTGTGGCCAATAATAATAAAATAAAGAACGTCAATCCAGAAATACAAGAATTACAATAATTTTGACAAAAGCATTGTCACTAATAATAAATAACTAAATGAAACTATTAATACAGTGTTGAATTGTCCCGTGGTGAGTTGTTCCATGGCGAGTTGCCCATGGTGAGTTGGCAGCAGTGAATTTTCCTAGACCCTCAGATCAATTTTCAGTTTACTAAAAGTTGCAACACTGAATTGAAGGATAAGAGTAGTGTAACATATGAATAAATGAATAAGTTAATGTTTTAGCAAATATGCTATATACAAAATTACATACAAAATTTTTTATTTCTTGATTCTTTTTTGTTTGGAAATGTTATTGCATTTGTATATTCTCTTGGTCTCCTTTTTATTTATTTCAGTTCAGTCTTTCTGTTGTGATCTTAAATCTTTTAAAAGCCATCCTGAGAAAGCAGGATAATGAAAAATACTATTTTCTGATTGTTTTCAAATATGATTAAAGTAATTGGACAATTCTTTTTAAAGGAATTCAAAAATTGGAAGAACGTGAAGACTGAAGTAGAGATAAATGATGAGTGGAGATTCATTGTTTCATTTCCTCCAGATGGATTTCTTTAATTTGGAGAGAACAATAGAAAAGACATAGTATACTTACGCTGAATGACAATGATGTTTCTACTAAGTGAATAAAATATGACAATGACACATTAAGTCTTCTAGCATGGGAGAAAAAATGATTTTGAAAAAGAGCAAATTGTTTTTATCTATATGCTTTTGTGTGATATTTCTTTAAAAAAATCTTCCTACCTCACTGCATCAGGCAAATATTTCATTCTCGGATACAAAACATCAGAGAAAAACTTTAGGGTATAATATTGAGACTTTGGACTTGATTTTGCCAGGTAGAGATTGGCAAATCCTGTATTTCCATAAAGATCTTAAAATGAAGGGAAACAGAAAGGAGTATTAAGATTATTGCCAACACAAAAAAGAAAATTTAAAACTACTGTATATTACTCAATATACTATTTCTTATATTTTGAATAAAAACAAATCCAATGGGTTATTAAGAATGATTGTTAATGCTTCTGAATGTTAGTATTAAGCGAATATGTGTGAGAATATTGTAGACAGCAAAGAAAACAAATCGATCGTTGAACAAAGCAACCCAGAGTTTTCACTTAAAGAGCAAATGATCAGGCTTAAATTTTCCTACTTTGGACACATTATTAAAAGACTGGAAAAGGTGGGAGGAAAGAGAAGATGACCAGCAGCAAGGTAGATGAATTCAGTTACAGTGGCAATGGGTAACGGGCATTGGAAAATATGCAGATTTTCCCCCTGAAGAAAATCTGTTTGTGGTCTTCAGTGATTTATGGCATGTAATCAATCACCCAAAATGTTTCAAATCATGCTTTCTATTATAAAACCTCAAACAATCTTAAAGTACCACACTTAAAAAAAACAATTAATAGGACATCATAAAGGCCAAGTCATTCTTAAATACTACAAATGGGTTCTTGGGGCTATATTGATTACCCAAAATTGTTTCATTAAGCAATTTAATCAACGTACTATCTCAACAAACCTACCACGCCAGGAAAAAAATCCAATGCCAAACCACAACCTAAAGACAAAGAAATCCCCAGCAATGAACCACAAGACTCCTGCACATGCCTTATATTATGGGTGTTATTGCCTTATATTATTGGTTATTATACTTGAGAATAAAAAGAGCTGAACTGAAGCCATTTTGTGTCCGCAGTCTGAACTTTTAAAAGCTCAGAACAGTTATGAAATGTGTTTTTGCTAGACAAATATGTTAGATTGCAAAACCGTGTACTTGGTTTAAGTTAGAGATATGTTCTAGGGTGCTTTGACATTATATAGTCACATTAAGAGAAATTAATGACCCTATTATAGCCTTCTGGTATTTGCATAACAGGACATCTGGAGATAAATCTGAATAAAGAATGTTGATAATCATCCAATGTCAAGTGGGGGAATTTTTGTGGAAAGACCCACAACTTTCCCATGGGATTCTGTGTATTTTTGATTTGGAAAACAAGATGTGTTATGTAACTGTTTATATAACTATATTTGGATATAAATATGTGGTCTTTTTGGAAAAAAGGCATCTCCTTTTCCTCATACTATGAACAGTATGTGTTAAAGTTTGATCAATACTGCAGTATCTTAAATAAAAGCCAATTACATGTTTCAGCATATCAAGTCTGTTCTTTCATTTCTGCTCTTATTTATAACACCTTATATGCAATGAAACTATAAAGGATAATGAAAATTCCACCAAATGTTCTCTATGTGACAACTATGGTCACCATGGCTGCTTGGAATTACCCAAGCAAATTACTCAATTCCTAGAATCATCCAACCATGTATTTCAATATTTCTGCCCATCATATATTGCCCTGGTTGAAAGAATTGATACCATAGAAACAAAAATAACATCCCTTGACACCATAGTAGCATCTCTGAAAGATTAACTAACTTTGAAAAAAAAAACACAACACAAAAACCTGAACATCCAATAGTTACAAACCACATCTCTACCCAACAACCACAACCCAATCCACAAAAAACCACAAATCCAAACAAATAATGATATCCCAATCCTCATCAGAGAAGCTGTCGAGCGCAAACGGAAGCGTCCAAATGCCATCTTATTTGGACTAGAGGACATCAATGACAATGATGACATCACAATTGTTCTCAACATCTTCAGTGACGATCAAGCATCAAGCATCTCCCCTGATGAAATACTTGACAGTTCCCGCATTGGCCCAGAGTTCAAAAACAGAAGGTGGCCCCATGCTTCTGCAGGGTCATTTGCAAAAATGAATCTAGCAAACATAAATTCATTTATACTATAAATTCAATCGCCAAAAGGAACACCCACCATAAGAACCTCTGTTCTTGCCCTGACCTAACCTTACAGCAGCATGTCTGCTCCCATGAACTCCACACAGAACTCAAAAAACATCTAGACATTGGAGAGAAGGACCTGTACATTGACTACCATGCTGACTGTATCAAAAGTAAGTCACACAACCTTCAACTCAGCATCCAACCCTACTTCAACCAATCCACCATCACCCAAGACTAGGCATGCATGCCCCTAACTACCTCAATTCCAACTACAACTAGCCATAAATGCAAGCTACTCAATGCAAGAAGCCTTGTGAATAAAATGCCTGAATTTCTCCTCTTACTAAATACGGCTAAATTCAACATTATCTTTGTCTGTGAAACATGGCTCAACACATCTCTCCCTGAGTCCATTACCACAGTAAGAGACTATCATGTTTACCAATCAGATCATGAAATCTGTAGAGGAGATGATGTTGCTATCTTCTATAAAAAGTCCCTACATCTAAAAAACATCCAAATTACCCAGGAGCTTGCTCTTCCTGAGACCATCGTCTGTGAACTGTCCTTAAATATCACATTTCTGTTCTTACTATGTTACAGAGCCCCTGATTATGACATCGAACATGTAAACAAGCTAAATTCACTACTAACATGGGCAACATCCCACCTACATGCTTTTATCTTTCTTGGTGACTTCAATCTACCTCATATTAACTGGACCCTAAATGAATGTAAAACTGAATCCATACATGCAACCTTCTACAATGCTGTAACAAATCTGGGACTAGAACAACTAGTAACCAACAATACTAGACTTAACAACTGCCTCAATCTCATCTTCTGCAATAGTTTGAATTCAATTTACAGAATACAAATTAAAGAACCTTTTTCCAACAGTGACCACAGCATGATTGACTTTTGTCTCAACATACATCCACATAAAAATCATCCTAATGATGGGATTTCCAATTATAACTTCAGAAAAGGCAACTATGATCTTATAGACAACGATCTCTCATCCCTTGATTGGCAATTTCTATTCACTGGATGCAATATTGTTGAAGACCATTACAACATATTTTTACTTGAAGTCAAAAGAGTCATCAAACTATATGTACCAATAACAACTCCCCAAACCAGAAAAAACAGATTACCCATAACAATAAGGAAGCTTCAATCCAAAAAGAGATCACTTCAATCCAAAAAGAGATCACTTCAATCCAAAAAGAGATCACAAAAACAAATCTGGTCACATTGCCAACTTCAAAAGCCGATACAAAAATTTATGCCACCAAATAAAGACTGAATGTACCAATTATCACATGAAACAAGAGGAAAACCTTCGACACACCAATTCCACCCACGCTTTCTACAATTTTGTAAACAACAAACTAAAAGATTCTAGGTCCATCCCATCCCTAAAAGGACCTAATGGTAAAGACTGCAACAATAACACCATTAAAGCCAACCTCTTTAACACATTCTTTGGCTCAGTATTTGTAAACAGTAATGGATCATGCCCAGTATTTCCTAATCGAACCAGAGACAACTACAATGATCTAATACATATCGATTTTACAGAAGACTATGTTGAAAAAGCACTACGCAATCTAAAACCATCTCTATCTATTGGAACGGATGGAATTTGTGCCTACTTCTTTAAAAAGCTATCCACTGCCATAGCCCAACCTCCAAGCATAATCTTTGAAAAATCCTTCAGGACCAGCTCCTTGCCAAACCTATGGTCACAAGCCACAGTCATCCCCATCTTCAAAAAGGGAGACCTCAGCTTAGTTGAAAATTACAGACTAATCTCTTTATGCTGCGTCACCTGTAAAATCATGAAATCAATTATTAACCAATCCAATATCCTCTACTTCGAGACAAACAACCTACTCTTTGATAAACAATTTGGTTTCAGAAAAAAACTATCTTGTAATCTGCAACTCTTACACTGCAAAAACATATAGACTACACAACTCGATCAGGGCAAAGCAATAGGTGCAATTTACATAGATTTCTGTAAAGCCTTTGATTCAGTGCTACACAACAAACTACTCCTAAAACTAAGGTCTTATGGTATCTCTGGATACCTGCATAACTGGATAGAAGCATTCCTGTCAAACAGACAACAAATGGTCAAAATTGGGAGGGTCCTATCAAATTCTGTACCTGTCAACAGTGGTGTCCCCCAAGGCAGTGTTCTAGGACCCACTCTCTTCATACTCTACATAAATGACCTCTGTGATCATATTAAGAGCAACTGTGTTCTTTTCACTGATGATGTAAAGATATTCAACACCACTGACAAAACTGCAACCCTTCAAAAAGACCTTGACTATGGTCAAACAAATGGCAACTTCAAATCTCAACAAATCAATGCTCTGTCTTACATGTTGGCAAAAAAATCAGAAAATAAAATACAAGCTGAATAGTCAAAACCTTGTTGATGACCCAAATTTTGTCAAGGACCTTGGAGTACTCATCTCTAATGATCTAAGTGCTAGAGCCCACTGTAACTACATAGCCAAAAAGGCATTAAGAGTTGTTAACCTAATCCTGCGTAGCTTCTTCTCTGGTAATAACACACTACTAACTAGAGCATACAAAACATTTGCTAGACCAATACTTGAATACAGCTTATCAGTCTGGAACACGCATTACGTATCTGATATTAATACAGTTGAGAAAGTCCAGAAATATTTCACGAGAAGAGTTCTCCACTCCTCTACTCGTTGCAGAATACTTTATGCCACCAGACTTGAAATTTTAGACCTAGATAACCTAGAACTATGCTGCCTTCAGTTCGATGTAAGTATAGTACATAAAATTATCTATTGCAATATGCTATCTGTCAATGAATACTTCAGCTTCAACCATAACAATACAAGAGCACACAATAGATACAAACTCAAGGTAAACCGCACCAAGCTTGATTCAGGAAATATGACTTCAGCAACAGAGTGGTCAATGTCTGGAATACTCTACCTGACTCTGTGGTTTCTTCCCCAAACCTCAAAAACTTTAACCTTAGACTATCTACTATTGACCTCACCCCTTTCCTAAGAGGTCTGTAGGGGGCGTGCATATGTGCACCAACGTGCCTACCGTCCCTGTCCTATTGTGTTTTTTTTCTTATATGTATCCATTTCATGTATTCATAACTAGGTGTATACTTACACCTGTTATGTTATAATCGCTTGACAAAATAAAATAAAATAAAATAAAAATTGCACAGGAGGCATCCAGAGCCTCCAAAACCTATGTGAGAACAGGATATGCTTTTGCTTGTGCATCTTGGGGCACAGGATCAGGTGGGCTTTTTGAGTAGTAATAGTGGGGCTAAGGACTGAAGTTGAGCTCTGGGCCGGGGCCTCAACTTCAGGCCCAGCCTTAAGGCTGCCCTCTATTGCTGCTCTTCATAGTGACCTAGACTGGCACTGGGTGGGAGAGAAAATTGTTTCTCTTTTGCTTGGGAATGGGCTTGTGACACATAAACCCCAAAGGATTTGTCATTCATGGTATAGATTAATATGTAATTAATTATAAATAATTCCAGGCACTTTTGCTTCCAACCTAGTTACCTCTATCATCCTTCTGTTCCATTTTCAGAAGATTTAAAGTCACACAACAGTTCAGCAGCTTCTCCATTCCAGTGAGACTGGTGTTTAAACGTTCAGCAATAATAGCTGAGGAGAGAGATTCACCTGACTCTCTCAGTAAGTCAAAAATTCCAAATTCACAGGAAGTAAATATTATCTGAAAAGAAATGGAGAGATGTACCAACAGGAGAAAGTTTGGAAAAGGATGATGTTCCTTTAATTATTTAATTTTGTCTCCTTCAAAATATATATAAAATATCTGGACAGTTTATGAACAAGGATGAGTGAAAGTCAATAATTCTAAAACATTTACAAAGGAAAAGAGACTAATTAGATGTGGGGGGGGTTATCTAGAAGCCCTCTTCAGGATAGAGAATGCATGCCTTTTCCAGTCCTGTCCCTTCTTAATGTCCGCTTGCTCATCTAGGAGGTCTGCAAGAGGAAGTCTGTCTTTCCTGAACATAAGTGCAGCTTCTTATGTAATTTGGGATACAGGTAATCCTCAAGTTACCACAGTTAGCAACCAAAATTACACCATACCCCCCCCCCCCCAAGTACTTATGACACAGTCCCAAAGTTATGAATGTTGCAGCACTATAGCAGTTGTTCACACTTATGAGTGACCACAAAGGCACTGCAACATTTGCTCTGCCTATTCCCCCCTCCCATACCAGGGCTGGGTCTTCACAGGAACTGGGCCTCTGGAGACTCACTTACCTTGCAATGATCTAGCGACCCATCAGTTTCTTTGCCTGCTTCGATGCATTTGCAGAGAACAGAGGCCTAAAGTAGTACGAGATCATGCAAGATCAGTAATGCAAGATCTCTTGCTACTGATTTCCAGATCTTTCCTCCATTTGCAAAGCCTTTTGCTGTGGATCTCATCCAGGCCTCTGGCCTAAAGTACTGTAGTGCAAGATCACATGAGATCAGTAGCTTTTTGCACCAAGACTGGAAGCTTCTGGGGACCATGATCTTGCACCAGATCATGGCCCCCAGAAGCTTCCAATCTCAGCGCAAAAAAACATTTGCAAGCTTAAAGCAATGCGATTTTGCTGTTCCATAGTCTTGTTGGCTTGCAAACGCTTTTTGTGCTGAGACTGCAAGCAGGCAAAAAAACCACAACAGAGAAGCTGGAGAAGAGACAGCTTACTAGATCTTCACAAATTTAATGACCCAGCATGGCAGGTTGGGGTGGAAGCAATTGTGGGGACCCCAGGGAGGGAGCATGAGGGGGAGGCTTTGGTAGTCTGAAGCATGTGGCCTGTTCCATCACTAGGAGCTCCATGGCCTTCCCCACCCTGAAATATCTCATGTACACTTAACGACCTGCACATTCGATTAGCGAATGTGTGAGTGAAAGCAGGGAGTGATCATGTTCATTTGACATGATTCACTCCAAAGAATTCTTGGGTTACAAATGTAATTGGCAGGTTTCATTACATTCATAATTCAAGGATTACCTGTATTTGTTTTGAGTGCCAGATCACACGGAGAACTGTATTCATGTTCAAGAAAATATTAGAACACCATTCTTGTTGACTTCCCAGGTGAATGCAAAGAGAGTAGAGGGAATAAACAGCTGTAGCTGTTGAGAAAGAGGTAAAAGAGCATGTACAACATTTTTCCCCATCTAGCAGCCATGTTTCTTTTTAAAAAAAATCACTACTGGGTTTTCATAGACTAAATCTAGTTGTATGGTCACCAAAAAGAAAAGATTAAGGAAAATGTTTGTTTCAAGTTCTGAACAGATTTCTTTTGTTCAAAAAAGTAGAAAAGCCATTGGCCAAAATTAAAGATTTTCCCATCAAATTTTAAAACACAATCTACAGTATAGTACTACGAGATTTTATAATAAATGTAACATAATCTCTTTATTTGTGATGTTCCAATCTGATTTCCTTCAATTGCAAATTGGCTAGCCTTATAAACTGCTATAATAAATAATAAATAAATAATGAACAAAGTAACATTTCCAAAGCTAAATGAGCAAAAAGAATGATCTTATAAGCAAAATGAAAAAACCGATTCAGAGTCTTTATACTTTAAGTAAATTAATTTGTAATGGAGCATAAGCTGCATGATTTGGAGGTTTTTTCATATCTATAAGACTCCACAGAAAGTTGTACATTTTTAATGCCATTATTTACTGTTTTCACCCTACCTTTGTAAATGAATGTTGATGCTGAAATAATATTTTAATATTTTCTTTTTCCTCTGGTGAACTCATTGTTCTTCACTTCTCTGTCAAACACACAAGAAAATTATTTCATTCATTCACTCACTCATTTATAATACTCTTATACCATTGCAATCTAAAGAAATTCCCATTGGTTACAGTATAAAACACAAAAAATATATAAATAAATTCATCAACCCATTTCAGTGTCTCTAGTTATACAATAGGTAAATAATCTGACAATGTTTACCTAGTAAAATTCCCACTTGTCAGCCCATTTTAACCACTGTCTTAAAACCCTGCAGGGGAAACCCCATCTAGATATCCAAGGGAATCTAGTTCGGTGTCAGCTGCTCTTTGCAGCTACAGGTTCTATAGAACCGGGCTGAACTGGTAGCTTCCTACCCCTGGTTTTACCTGAAGCAGCACTCGCTCTGATTTTGCTCAGAATCACCCTATGCAGTAAGCTTTAGTGAATAAAGGGTGATTAATCAAAGTCACCCAGTGAACTTTCTTCACTAAACATGAATCTCACCAGTTCTATTACAACATATTAACAACCAAGCCCATCAACTACATGTACTATGTAGACTACTACTACTACTTTCCACTGACCAGTGGTGGGATTCAAACATTTTTACTACTGGTTCTGTGGGCATGGCTTGGTGGGCATGGCAGGGGAAGGATACTGCAAAATCTCCATTCCCACCAGAGGTGATATTCAGCAGGTTCTGACCACTTCTGGAGAATCGGTAGCAGAAATTTTGAGTAGTTCAGAGTACCGGCAAACACCACCTCTGACTGGAGATTTTACAGTATCCTTCCCCTACCATGCTCACCAAGCCATGCCCACAGAACCAGTAGTAAAAAATTTGAATCCCACCACTGATTCCCACCCCACTCCAGGGGAAGGATATGGCAAAATCTCCATTCCCACCCTACTTCAGGGGAAGGATACTGTAAAATCTCCATTCCCACCCCACTCCAGGGGAAGGTTTCTGCGAAATCCTATTCCCTCCCTACCCCACTAACCTGCTTTCCAGCTCTGTTCTCCTGTGCAGGGCAACAAAAGAAGACCCAGCAGATCAGCTGGGACTTGGGAGGCAGAGAAAAGATGGAGGCAGGGCCACTCAGAGGTGGTATTTGCCAGTTCTCCAAACTACTCAAAATTTCCGCTACTGGTTCTCCAGAACTGATCAGAACCTGCTGAATACCACCTCTGCCACTGACCCTTTTCAGTTCTGCCTGCTCTGCTTAGCATATTGTCACTGATTTATCACAATACCTTTCTCTTCTGTCCTTCAGATTCCAGGGAAGAATTGGGAAAGTTTCTTCCTAGAGGCATGCTTTTGTAGTCTCCATTGCTTGATAAACAGTGGTTAAAATATGCACACCCACTATCTTCAGAAGAGGTTGGTTAGGTTGCATTTTTTAAATTATTTTGAGGCAAGGGACAAAAACAATTTACTACATTTTTCCCCTTGAGATGGGGAGATGGGAAGTGAAAAGAGGAGATAGCAATCTTCTCAGTTTCTCCTTGAACGCGTTCATGACTTTGATAAATAGCTTAGATACATACACACACAAACCATTTTCTTTGGACTGATTTGTTATTGCACAATGAACTCTATACATGACAGAGCAGACCTTTACCCTCCTTTGCTAATATGTCACTCCAACTCAAGGTCCAAGAGCAGCCAGATAATCATCCAGTGATGCATCATTTCTGATATTCTTTCTATTCATTTGAAGGAAATAATTTCCAGCCTTTATTGGTTTACTTTTTGGTCATAACTCCTTCTTCTCTTGTGAACATAAGCACAAAGCTTATGTGATATTGTTAGGAATGATAGTCACCTAACAGTTGGATTGGAAATATATAAACCAGGATAGTAATTTAATACTGTATCTTTAAGAGAATGCTGTAAGTGTGATTGGCTGAGGTTCCTCCAATGGTCATAAGATGGAGCCAGAAACCTGGTTTCTTTCTCCTTGCATTTCCTGTTTTGCCATATTGCCTGATCGTTGTTCTGCTTGGATTGCTGTGAGTCTTGCAACTGTAAGCAAACTCCGTTTACTGAACTTTGTTTATGATACTTGACTTCATTTTTGGATTATCCCTGGACTGATACTAACTGCTTTAACCATGTATGATTTGGACTGTTAGACTTTGTTTACCCATTTACTGTAAGTAAAACCTACATTTTACTATTCAGTGTATCTGTATGCTGATCGTGTGTTATTCAACATCACTCTCACTACGTTTCCCTGAGTGCACTCATTCTCCTAATGGGGAATACCTCAACACTGGTTATGGGCCAGAACATACCAGACTCAGATAATTGAGAGTTAATGTGAATACACAGTACTGTATACAGACAGCTGTTTACTGTTTAATTGTGGGTTACTGTCCTGGTAAAGATGGCACAAGACCCGTCAACAAGTCTATCACTGATAACCTGGTTGGATGGAACAAACTATGTTTCCTGATCTATGAAGTGCAGTCTACTTCTGCATAGGGAAGGGTTATGGGCTGCAGTTCAGGATCCACTGGATGTAAATGCTTGGGATCCAAATAATGAGGACAATGCCAAAAAGTTAGCTGACTTTAAACGGAACAACGAACGAGCTCTTTGTATAATTGGACTAACACTGAGTGACCAGCAGCTAGTCCATATTCATGGAGAAGTCTTCTGCTAGGTGTTGGGAGAATTTGAAGAGGATTTATGTTCGTGACAGTGTAGGTGCACACATACATCTTACACGTAAACTGTTTAGAGCACGTCTTCTGAAAGGTGGAGATATGTTAGCTCATTTGAACTTTATGAAAAGAACTTTTAAAGAGCTACAGGAGAAGGAACTGATTTTTTTCAGAGCTACATCAGGTTTACATCATTCTTTCCTCATTGGATGAAAATTATGATGATTATGTATCTTCACTGGAATTCCTGACCAGAAATGAACTGACAGTGACTGACATTACTGGACGATTGTTAGAAGAGGCAAGAAGAAAGCTGGATAGAAACCAACTGAGAGAGAAACAACCACAAGAAGAAGATTTGTTTTCAACTGCCTATACTGTTAGGAAATGTTTTTCTTGTGGAGCTAAGGGACATATAGCTAGATTCTGTAAGAAGGGGAAATGACAGAATACTGGTAATCACCAGAAGGCTAAGAAAAATGTTAATTTAGCTATGTCTAGCAATTCAACTGTAAAACGTGATTTGTGGGTAGTTGATAGTGGAGCATCACAGTGCATTACTAGAAATAGAGAGAGGTTTGTAAAGATGTCCATGAGTAAGCAACATGTATCATTGGCAAATGGATGGAAGATGAAAGCATCTGGTGAAGGTACAGCATATTGTTCATGTGTAAATGAGCATTTATCTAAGTTATATGTACCTAAACTGAAATTTAATTTGTTATCAGTAAGGGCTTTAGTTAACATTGGTTATGTAGTAACCTTTAGGAGATATAACTGTATAATAGAGAAAGAGGGTAAAAATGTTACTGCTACTTTAGAGAATGATTTATATGTGATACATGATGACCAGTTGCGGATGGCTAACTCAGTTGTTAAGCCACATGATGAATGTATACATTTACTGCATAGATGTCTGGGGCACATTAATTTAATTAATAAATTAATTAAAATTAAAACCCTTTAGCAAGTACTTAAATTGTAATGCCTGTAATCAGGAGAAAAGCAAGGTTACTCCAGCAAACAGACTGAATGGGTTTAAGACCAAAGAACCTTTAGAGGTTGCTTTCGCTGACATAATTGGTCCTAAGAAACCCAGTTTGGGAGGTGCCTGCTATGTTTTGAGGATAATGGATCATTACTCATGGTACAGTTTCTGCTATCTAATGAAAAACAAAACAGAAACGTTCCAACTTTTCTTTAACTGGCTAAGATTTGCAGAAAGGAAAATGAAATGTAGGGTAATTACTTTAGTTACAGATATCGGGACTGAGTTTATTAATAATAGATTCCAAACAATGTTGAAATTGGCTGGCATCGAGCATAAGTGTTCTGCACCATACAGGCCACAACATAACTCGTTTATAGAACAAAGAGGGCAAACGTTACAAGCCATGGCTTGCACTATGTTATCTGATTCAGATTTGCCTGAAACACTGCGGGGTGAAGCCATAATGTGTAGCAACCATGTGTTAAACAACGTGGTGAACACAACAACTGGTGAATTGCCATTCACTCGTTGGAATGGCAGAAAACCAAATTTAAGTTATCTACACACATTTGGAGCTTCAGTATGGGTGCATATTCCCTCACAAGTAAGACTGAAAGGGCAACATAGAGCTAGGAAATTATTTTTCCTAGGTTACGAGACCAACCATAGATCGTTTAGATTCTGGGCTCCAGACACAGCTAATATTTACTGTAGTGCTGGTGCTAAATTTCTTGAGCACGTTGGGTGGCATAAACTAGAACAGGAATCCAACAATGATGTTATTATTGACACCCAAGTAGTCCCTAATGATGAGATCAATAGCCATTAAAGAGGAAGAACAGGCACAGGAGGAGGTAGAAGAACAGGAGCAGGTGGAACAGGAGAGTCCACCAGTAAGCCCTGAGTTGCCTAGACGTTCAACCCGTGTAACACAACCACCAGATAGTTATCAGGCTAGTATAGTATGCCAAGTAAATATAGTTCCTACTAACTATAATGAGCTGAAACTGTATCCTGCTAAGGATCAGGCTGCTTGGCAGGAAGCAATGGATAAGGAACTGAAATCCTTACAAAGTTTGGAGGTATATGAAAATGTCAGGTTACCACCAGGTGAGCATGCCATAGGGTGTAAGTGGATTTATAAAATTAAGACAGGTGTGGATGGGACTGTTACCCATAAAGCCAGGTTAGTAGCACAAGGGTTTGATCAGTCAGCCAATGACTACGATGAGGTGTTTGCACCTAGTCTGAAGGCTACCACATTACAAGCAGCATTAGTGTGGGCAGCTAAAAATAAATACACAATAAACCATTTAGATGTGGAGATGGCATATCTTCATGTACTGTTGCAACATACTATATATTTAAAGAAGCCTTTGGTGATAAAAACTGATAACAAAACTGATTGCTGGAGATTAAAAAAGAGTCTATATGGCTTGAAACAATCAGGCTATGAATGGAACCAATGCATAGTGAAGGGATTAACAAAGATAGATTTTGTAGCTGGCATGGCTGATCCATGTTTATTCAAAAAGGAAAGTGATGGTGTAATTTCATTGTTGCTGTTGTTCACTGATGACATAGCATTAATCACTAAGACTGAGAAAGAAGCTGCTGGGATTATTTCACTGTTAGAGAAGAAATTTACAATCAAACATTTCGGTGAAATTAAACAGTAACTTGGTTTGAAAATAGATAAAACTAAGGGAGGCTACAAAATTTCACAGGCAGATAAAATTAACCAGTTACTGAAGAACTTTAAAATGGAACTTTGTAAGCCAGCTAAGACGCCTATGAGTTTAACCACAGTGATGTGCAAAGTCCTGTTTTTGATAAAGACATTTATCAATCATTGATTGGTAGCTTATCCTATCTTAGTAATTGGTCTAGGCCAGACATAGCATATAGTGTCAACCAATTAGCCAGGTTTAATACTGAGCCTACTGAAAGGCACCGGCAAGCTGCTAAGCGTGTATTGAGATATCTTAAACAAACGATGCATTATGCATTATATTTGGAGCCTAAGGATGAACTAAGTTTAACTGCATATGCCGATGCAAGTTTCGCTACAGACGTACCTACACGTAAATCAACTTCAGGTACTGTAGTGTTATTAGGAAAGGTGTTAATTGGATGGCAGTCTATTCAACAAAAACATCTAAGCTTATCAACAATGGAGGCTGAATTCTCATGTTTGTCTCTTTTATGTATGGATTTAGTTTGTTATAAACAACTAATGATAGACATGGGAATTAATGTAAAGGAACCTATTGGTGTATATGAAGACAACCAATCAGCAATTCAGATGGCATCCAATCTCACTGTAAAGACAAGATCAAAACACACTGATCTACAATATCTGAACGTGAGACAATGTGTTCAAAGTAAAATGATTATACTGGAGTACTGCATGTCAGAGAATAACATTGCAGATCATTTTACAAAAGCCCAAGGCACTGTGAAACATAAGGCTTGTTGTGAGGAATATGGACTTAAACTGTAAGGTTTTATATATTGTCCTACCCAAAGGGGAGCGTAGAACAGCAAGAATAGCAAACTCAAGTAACTGGTCTTTCCATATGTAACAACTTGTTTCTTAGAAAAATGAACTGTCACATTCCAGTAGGAAACAATAAATATATTATTAAGTGGGATCTTCTGATCTCATCTTATCAACTTCTATCTGACCTTGATGTTTTTTAGAAAGAAACTAGCTAGATTTCCATAAGATCAATTGCAAAACCTTAAAAAGTCACCTTCTGCTTTTTCTCATTGGCAGACATAGTCCATTCTCAGAAGATACAACACTATTTATTTAGGGTACATGGAAATATCAGTGGAATAATGCTTTCCTTGTATATTAAAGACAGTGCTGGATTTTTATCTGTTTCCATTTATGTGTAGACATATTGATATATAGGGCTGGGATTCTACTGGTTCAGGCCAGTTCGGGAAAACTGGCCCCTCCAATAATCAGCTATTGGGCCTGCCCACCTGCTTCAGGTCTAGTCTGTGCTTTATTTCAGGGTTTTCCAGCTCAGCTGCTTCACGCAGCACAGCAGATTGCCATGTGTCAGCTGTTTTACACACAGGGCTTGCAGCAGAAGGTGAGTTGCAAACACTACGCTCGCTGAACCAGTTGTTCAACAGCAATTGAATTCCACCCCCATTGATATACCAGTAGGATCCCAGCTTTTATATAGGAATTATAACCCACTTCTGTCTATTGATTAAGTAACATACAGAAGTAAAAGCCCTAGCTGATATAAGATTAAAATAAAATAGTAATATATGGTAATATTCAATAATGCAAATTAATTACTGGTTATAATTAAAAATTGCAATTAAATAATTGCTAACATTCCTGTCAAACTCAATGGTGATGTGGAAGAGATAAATTGTACAAGTTTCAGGAAGGAACCTAATTTGTTTCAGGGACCAATTGCTCTAGAGAAAGGTATCCCCACAGAGTACTCGATATTAATATCTTGATTCTTCCAAATTTCAAAGAACAACAGCAATGATTCAAAAATAGGTAAATAATCTATTAATGTGGATTGAAAGAAGTCTATTCAGAAAATGCAATGGCACTTTAACAATTAGCACTTTTACTGGAACATATATTTTAATCTTCAATTACTGTATTGGAGGCTTTTAGTGCAGCTTGAGCTAGAGAAAAAATCTCCACACCACTAGCCAGGCAAACACCTGGGCACAAACAGATCCCCCCTGATACCTCCAGCTCAAACACACCCCAACCAGGCACTCAGATGAAACCTAGCTTCCTAACAAATGATAGCCGTCCATTTACTCGGAGCCAAACTGCACTAAAAGCCTCCAATACAGGAACACAATGTTGCCAGCCAATCAAGACACAAAAAGAGCCACAAAACAGACAGAAGATATTAGAAACACCTATCAAGCAGAACACAGCAAACTCCAAGACCAATAAACACAGACCAAGACTCCCAACCAATCAGGATGAAGAAAAAACCATTCTGGCACAGCAGTAGGCTAGCCCCAAATTTAAAACTGAAATGGCTGTGAAAGTCTGACTCACAGACGAACACAATACAGAAGCCTGATGATGGCAGATGAGATTCTGTCGAAACGTTGCTACAACTTTAAAAGCACAACTACAATGACGTGGGAAAATACCCGAACAAAGCTAAATACCATACATGTAAGTACCCGCGAAAACTTAAGAAAACAAATATACATACATACATACATACATACATACATACATACATACATACATACATACATACACTGTATATATCTTGTAGCACATTCCAGGCAGCCCCTTTCAAATCAGTGTTAAGTTTGTTGTAAGCAAGGAAGAGAATAGAAAGCAAAGCTCCAGAAGAGAGAAGACATTACTGAGAGGGCAAAGGGTGAAGGAATTCTGAAGTTACACCAAGCCGAAAAAGCATGAACTGGGATTCTTGGGACAAATCAAGTTGTCTGAATTTAGGCAAAAGGGCAAAAATGAATAAGACTTGCACACCTATGTTCTCATGTGATTGATAGAGGTAGGAGGATTGCCACCAATTAATAGCCCATCTAAGAGCTGCCCCGAGGTGAGACGAATGGTAAACAATTTAATAAATTGTTAAACAAATAAATGTATTAAACAAACAAATAAATAAATAAGAAAGACCTCCCATTGTTCAGATCCTCAGACACATTAAATGTGATCTCAGATGTGGAACTAAGACCGTTATGTTGGAAGGTCACTTACAAAGATTTGTTTGTTTGTTTGTTTGTTTGTTATTTAAATTTATTTGCCGCCTATATTGCTGTAGGATGCAGGAGAAACATTTTTATGGAAAGTAGATAACAAGATTTTCAGTGAATTGCTTCTTCCAAGCACAGACATTGACATATTTACTTATTTGTTTAAAGTGACATACATAGCAGTCAATTTGGTCCATAACAACCTACTGAAAAAATACAAAACTCCTAAATAACATTCCAGGAACTCCTGAAGGTGAAGACTAGTGAAAGAAATTGTAGAAATTAATTATCTACAATGGCATCAATAGTCATCCATCCTATTGCTATGAGCAATAGGAATAACACTTAGACTTATATACCATTTCGTAGTGCTTTACAGCCCTCTCTAAGTGGTTTGCAGAGTCAGCATATTGCCCCCAACAATTTTGGGTCCTCATAGCATGTATAAGAAGAGCAGGGTAGACATAGTAGCATACAGGATGGCATATTGGCATGCAGTGGATGATTCTATGAAATTGTCAGGATGCCAAGATCAATTAAGTGCTGTAGCTGTATTGGAGTGCAGCTGGAAATCATAAGGTAACAGAAACCCCCAATGCCAATGTGTAGTTCTAGAATTTCTGATAGCCACAATCTTGGAACGAACCTTGGGGACTTGTAATTGTGTTGTATCCCAATCTGCAAGCAAGATTTGGGGAATTGTAGAGAGCAGTAGACTGGCCTTGAAAAGAATATTCAAACACAATTACAGAAACACCAAGACCAGAAGGATCCCTTCAGCCCTGGGAAATGAGATGGTCTGGCTCCTCCTTGATGAAATGGGCCATTGGAAAGAGAAGGTAAAATATAAACATTCTTGCAAGATTCTGACACGATAATGAAAAGTAATTCTCATGTTCCTATGGAATTGGTTGTCTGGTCTCATCTAACTTGTACATTTGACAAGCATGTAGGCATCTTCCCCGCAAAGTGCTGTATTTTGCTGTTTCTTACAACTGAGGACTAGTAGGCATTCTAACACCAACTAACCAGATGATCCACAGTAAAGAGTCATTAGTCTTTTGAGTAATGAAAAACCTGTGTTTGGCACTAGGTAGATCCCTTCAGAATTTCAAACTCTCAAGACTCTTTTCAACTTAAATTACTTTATTTAAGGGTGAATATATCAAAGTAGGGTTGGTAAATAGATACCGTAATAGGATTAGTATAGTAAATATATACATCTGTAGACAGAGGTTAGAATCACTGCAATAGTCAAAGCAATTTTATTTTTGTAATTTTTTTAATACTCAGTAGGAATGAAGAATGTTAAATATTGTTTTCTGGCCAAAATAACATCAAAGACATTTCCTTTCTTCGACTGAACATCTTTAAAGCCTGCTGTGTTGAGGAGCATACGATATTCAGATGCTTTCCGTGTTTTTCCTTCAGAGTGAAGCAACAATAAAATGCAGTACAAATGAGCAGTAAGAGACCCAGATACTTCTTCATCAATAATTGGTTCCACTACTAAGATTCCACCACCTGTTGCAAAAGTAATTTGTTAACTCAGGAATACGTTGCCTAGAACAGAAGTGGAGTCCTTCATTTCATTTTTATACCTATGGCTGTGCACTTTCTTCCATTACTTTCCCCCTTTTGTAAAAACATTGACATAGGTCTTGACATAGTCTGAGAAGTCTGACAATCCGATTTCTCCGGAATATCTCATAGCATCAAATTACTAGTAAGGGGTATTAAGATGACCTTCAGATCAGAGGTGGTATTCAGCAGGTTCTGACCAGTTCTGGAGAATTGGTAGCAGAAATTTTGAGTAGTTCGGAGCACCAGCCAATACCACCTCTGACTGGCCCTGCCCCCATCTGTTCTCTGCCTCCCAAGTCCCACCTGATCGGCTGGGTCTTCTTTTGTTGCCCTGCACAGGAGAACAGAGCTGGAAAGCAGGTTAGTGGGGTGGGGAGGGAATGGGATTTTGCAGTAACCTTCCCCCAAGAGTGGGGAGGGAATGGAGATTTTGCAGTATCCTTCCCCTGCCACGCCTACTAAGCCATGCCCACCAAGCCACGACCACCAAGTCATGCCCACAAAACCGGTAGTAAAAGATTTTGAATCCCACCACTGCTTCAGATACTTACCACCCTCATCACAAATGAACTGAAAACCAGAAAGATCAAAGGCAGAGACCACATTTTTCCATACTGACTCCAAGCCTCATCCATGTACCTGAAAAAGCTTTCAATGCCTTCCTTCGATCTAGAATTGAAAGTTGCACTGGCAAATGACTAACAGAGATACAATTAAATAAAATACAACATGATTAATATATGTCCATAAAAATATCACATAGAATTACACTCTTCATTATTCTCTTCAATCCCTGCAATATTGTGTGAATATTGTGATTGTAAAGAGCAGATTTCTAAATATCAGGATTGAATTTAAATGACATTTTAAATGGCCAGATGAATTATTCCCACTTCCATTCAGCTTATGCTCTGAGTAATTCCTGGCCAGAACTGCTGAATATGTCAATTGAATATGGATATGAATAGATACATGAATATGAATGCTAAGTACCTTAGGAAGAATCTAAAAAATAGCCCAACTTTAAGGAATTATTAATTATTTCCAAGCCAAGAAATAATAATCAGACAAGTTTTGGAGCAAAAGATAATTAGAAAAAAGACTCCCCAAGATTATAAAAACAGTACTCAATGCATGTCTCCATATCTTCTCCTTGTAGCAATAGCAATAGCACATAGACTTATATACCGCTTTATAGTGCTTTACAGCCCTCTCTAAGAGGTTTACAGAGTCAGTATATTGCCCCTCCCCCAACAATCTGGGTCCTCATTGTAAACCATCCAGTATTCCACAATTTTCATAAAGTGGTGTTAAATTTGCAATGTAGTCCCCAAATTTGATGGGAGGTTTGATGGAATAGTGTGAGTATCATTAGAGCAAAACAGGGCTTGGGTTCTACTTGTGGCACGTTGACCATCCATTCTGGTCAACATGCCACAAACTTTCATGAAAATCTTTGCAGAGTTGCAAAGTAAGTTTTGATAAGAAAAATAAAAGTAAATCAGCTATTTACTGATCAAACTTTACAAAGGAAAGTCATAAAACTGCTATTTTTATCTGTATACTGGTCCATAAAATTCCTTTGAAGAAATGCCATATATTGATAGAATCTGAGGTTTCCAATCCCCGTAGCAGATTTTTGTTTCTTTCTTTTTTAATTGAAAGCAACAAAAACACCATTAGTGATTATATTCTTCTTCCTTTCCATCATTAAATAGTGCTTGTATTTAAATAGTATTGAATATATTGTTTTTTATTATTTGCAAAAGTTATTCAAAAAACATCACAGGCTGTAAACAGTACTAGTAACCTGTGAAGTGCGTAAATTAAATTTAAATCTTTATGTCCATCTTGTTTCACTACTTTTTTCATTAGTAAATAGTATGAAGATAAAATAAATTCCTTTAACCAATTCTTTTGCGGGCTTTTCTTTTTTACTTTGAATATTAGGCTCTCTGAATTCTGAGATTTCATCAAATGAGTTTTGCTTCAGTCATCAAAATATCTTTCTAAAGTCAAATGCTAAGACAATTTAAAGATTTTAACTGGATTAACCCACCTCTTTACAGATTAGCTTTGTATGTGTGTGTTCAGGCATGCCTGCATTTGTGTATAGGCATCTTCTCCAAAGACATTGAGCAGGAATTAAGTTTTAATTAAGTGGATAATTAATATGCACCACTGGAAAGGCCAAAAGGAAATAGGTGTGTTTAATCAGTTCATAACAACTGCATCTGTTGAAACTCCCATCCCTGGTAAGCAACAGAGAATGATTCTTAAACAAATCCACAGCTTCAGAGATGATTAGTTATATGATGTCAGGGGAGACAGCTGAGAAAACAGGCAAACTGTATTGAGTGATGAATATTTTTAGAATAATTTAGTGCATAATCATAAAAATACAGCAATCAACAAGTGAGGGCTCATCCTTGTTACTTGTGGGAAAGAAAGCCTACAAACAATCCTGGTCTCTAACATGTTCTTGGTGAAAATATTTTTTACTTCAACAATGCTCCCTTTTTACCTCACAGGCAAGTATTGCAGTGATGAATAATATGTACATTCTGGGGGGAAATTTTCATGGTGTAATATTGAGACTTTGGGCTTTATTTAGCCAGAAAGACATCAGCAAACTCTGTGTTTCCATTAAGATCTGAAAATGAAGGCATAATGTAAGATAATTGCTTCAAAACAGCATGATTGAATTTCCTATACATTTGATATGCGTAAAGATTAGGTTCATTATAAATTATTACATTTCAGTAATGAAACCTAAAACATTAAAGTTTTCATTCCAAAAAGAATTGCTGATGATATTGAATCAAGTCACAGACTGGCAAAGTGGCTGAGTTCTCTGAACATAAGATTTATAAAGTAACAAATTAGTAAACAAAACTCATAACTATGTACAGTTAAAAACTCAGACCTATGTACAGTATAACTACCAAATAAAACAAAAATGAGGAAAAATTGGCCAGAAACTGCTGAAGCCATGGAAAGATTGCTGTGAGATTCTTTTAAAACAGCTGTAACTGCTTCCTCCTGCTAACAGGATCACCTTTGCTCTCCTTCCATTCCACTTTCAGGACCTTTAACTCCACACAGGCCCCCAGCAGTATCTGCATCCCGGTGAGACTGATCTTCAAGCGCTCAGCCACAGTCGCTGAGGACAGCAGTTCCCCCGACTCCCTCAGCAAATCAAAGACAGCCAGCTCACTTGCAGTAAAATATGATCTGGAAAGGCATAGGCAAATGTACAAAAAGGAGAAGATGTGAGTACAGATTTATATGAGAACAATCAACCGATGGAACAGCTTGCCCTTGGAAGTTGTGGGAGCGCCATCACTTGAGACTTTCAAGAAATTGAACTGCCATTTGTCAGAAATGGTGTAGGGTCTCCCACTTGGGTGGGAGGTTGGACTAGATGACCTATAAGGTCCCTTCTAACTCTGATTATCTGTTATCTGTTATGTTTTTGAGGGTTCCAGATCACACAGAGAACCATACTCACACTCCAGAGAATATGTTCTAGGAATCAAGCATGATTATGGCAATCAAACTCGCCTGCTCTACCTGTTGCTGATGAGCAAGAGAAAAAATGGGCTGATAGATCCATTCCTTTGCGCAATCACATGCGCTCAGCTTGGAGTAGTTAACAGCCCAGAGTTGCTTGACAGCATGATGTATGGCATATAAGTTTTATAAATAAACGGAAAGTACAGCAACACAGTGGCAACTTGTAAAACTACTTTCCTCTTGAGTGCTTGGTTGGGTTAGGTGAAACCGCTGGAAGTAGCCACATTTGCATTAAAAACAAACAACCTTTCAATGGTTGAGGACTGCAGGAGCATTATTTATTACTTTTTAATTGATAACCAAAAAAGAAAAGAAACCAACATACAAAGATAATAATGATGGAGTTATATACTTTGCCAAAAATAGAAAGGGAACAAAAGAACATTTCTTTGTGACATTAATACAACAAAAAATTATATCATATATTTCATTATAACTATAAACAGTTACAATTATATATATATAATTATCAAATGCAAATATTAAACTATGCATAGATTTTAATATATTTACATGACTAATCTACTGTATTTTGTAGAAGTATAGTCTACATCTACAGGCAATTTCTCATAAGTGGAAACTACCATCAGGTCTTCAGTCCACTGAATAAATGGGCCGTACAATAATCTTTCCAGTACTGTAGTATTAAGTGTTTGATCATAATAAGGGTACAGAGAACCCATTTACCTAGTACTGACAAATTCCATGTATTGGGTATATGATTCAAGACAATATTATCCTCTGAAAATTATCAAATATTTCTTCAACAAATGACAAGGTTTTGGTACCAAAATATCTATAAATTTATCTTTATCTTTTATACTACTCAAGGAGGAACCTATCATATTCTGGTGTTTTATCACTTGCCATTTTAAAAATTATTTTTTTAATTACCTCAGTGAAGTGAATAACACGTTATCTAAATATGGTAAATTTTATTTTATTTTTAAAAGTCTGTATATGGTCCTTTAGTACATTGTCTGGTTTATTACATGTAGTCCTCTCTTGCAAGCCCAGCTGTTGCCTTTTCCTTCTCCAAGAACCTAAACAGCATTAATGTAGCAAAAAAATCAAATAAAATTATTAATCAGGAAGAAGTCAGTGTGAACACTTAATTATTGTGTTCTTCAGAGTCTTTTGATATCCTACTTAAAAATAAATAAAGACATGAGTTGACTTTGACTTCTTCAGGCTCCATGGACACCCATGATCTCCTCCTGGACACAGTATTGTGCTATTACTTACCAAAAATAATAATTTACAAGCATTTGGACAACATTTTGTTTTCTCCTATGATTTCCTAATCTGTTTCCGCTTCATCCCTACTAGAAAGAAAAATAAGTTAAGGAGGAAAAGAAAGAATAGAGTAGCTGATTAACCCCTATCTATTTATACTGCCCAGACTGTTTCTTGATCAGAAATCTTCCAAATAAAAATGAACAATTCATTCCATCCAAGTTTATCTGGCCCCATTTAAATTATACCACATACTGGTTGTTGTTGTTGTGCAGAACATAGGAGAACGGTGTATCATGTATGTTCATCACCTTGACTTGCTTGTAATACAGGCAGGATAAAAATATAATCAATAAATAAAATCAGAGATATCAGAGAAGCAACTTAATGCACTAAGGAAAGATCTGGCAACATAACCTTTCCATGATAGTGTGAATTTCCTCTTTAAAGTTCTGACAACCACACGTTTGTTTCTTCATATTGTTAGTTTTCTACTTCATTTCCCCTCAAGACATTATAGAGTAGACAGCACTTTCTGTCCCCTGGTTCTTCCCACAATAACTCTATGAATCTGAGTCTCCTCAGTTATATTACAGTATTATGTGTTCATCTCCAAACACTTTGTTAGCCTTCCTCAGGTCCTTTTCATTTCTTCTCATATGCTACCATATTTTTATTTGATTTCATTTGGGATGGCCACCATCCCTTTTTACCTGCCCTTTAAACTCCAAGAAAGAATCCCAAGGGAGTTTTCTCTGGAGACAATGCTTTTATAGTTTCTACAATCTTGGTAAGCCACAAGTAAACTATGCAAACTCCATGTATTCAGAAGAGGCTGGAGTGCATTTTTAAAATATTCTTGTGGCAAGGGGCTCTCCCACAATGTAGTTTACTATGTTGACAATACACATAACTGGACCCTCATGTCAAGTAATCTTTTACGCAAAATACTTTATCTTCTTACCTGAAGCCTTCCGATCTTATCAACTGCATTATGACCTTGTAACTTTCTAAGTGAAAAAAAAAGCTAGATTTTCTATTATCAATATGTGAATGATATGCAGCTTTACTTATCAACCCAAGACTGTGTAAATAAAGCTGTCTATTAACCCAATGCCTTAAGACCTTGCATCTGGATGGGGAAGAAGAGACCAATTCAATGCAAGCAAAGTTGAGTGGCTTTGGTTATTCGTTCCCTTCCCCGGTTTACTATATTTCCACCATTGGCCACCATATTCAAGCCCCTCAATTCCACAGTTTCCTATTCAGGACTGATACTCAATGGGGGGGGGGTACTCCTGCATTTGCTGCTACTGCTCAATGAGGAAGTGGCAGCTGTTGCAGGAGAACCTTTTCCCAGGTTCATCTTATGTACCAGTTACATCCTTAATGGAAGACCCTTCAGGTAGTCACTCATAGCTTGATCTCCTCACAAGGATGTTTATCAAGTATATTTGATAAGATCAGTGGGTAGGTCCCAGTCCTGGGGATTGAGAGACTTGAATATGGGGATAGAGTTACTCTTTGGGAAATGGAGGCTGCCCAAAGTAGTAAGTGCTGACTCCAGATTAACAGTAGACTTCCCTTGACCTATAGTTTTAGGGGATTTTAATTTGCCTTCTCTAGAAATAGAATCTGAGGTGGTTCAGTAGTTCATGGCTTCCATGACAGCCATGAGCCTCTTCTAGATCATCCAGAACTTGACTTGTGGCAGTGGTCACACTGCAGATTTAGTATTCACTGTCAGAGCAATGATGATATGATTTTTGAAATTAACTTCCTTTGTCATGGTCTGATCATGCTCTGATTTCTTTTGTATTCTCTAATGCCACAACCTACTACAGGGAGATTGGACCCATTAGACTGATCCTTGTCCAGAGACTGATGGCCTCAGAGGAGTTTCAGAAGGAGCTGTGGCTTATCCCTGATGATCTCCTGCATGGTTGATCCAAGGCCTTGGTTGCTGCTTGGAATAAGGGGGACACTAGCTGAGGCTTTGGATGAGATTTTAACTACTTCCCTTTCGGGTATCTATTAATCCCCAGGGATTACAGAGGAGTTGACAGAGATGAAATGGGAGTGGAGACATCTAGATTGTTGCTGGTGATCAATAAGGAATGAACTCTACTGGATAGTGTGAGAGCTGCTATTAAGGCCTACATTGTGGCTATAAGAGTGTTAGACTATTAGTACATCTATAAAATTTCTCTCTAGATTTCTTTCTTTCATATGTAGATTTCTCATTATTCTAATAAGTAATCACTAATATGCCAGCTGTAATGGTTGCCAGATAGCTTACAGGTGTAATTCAAGATGAAGTTTCTGTGCTATCAATTTCCTGTGTAATCAAGAATATTAACGGCTGTAGGTACCTTGGTTCTTGAAGATATTAGTTTTTTTCTATGATTGTTGAATTCTATTTATTGTTGTTATCATCATCATCATCATCATCATCATTTTATCTCAAAGTTTGCACATTTGCATGCAACTCTTAGTAGCTTTTAGTGGATTAAAACATTAAAATAGACAGAATAGTTGGGAATGGAAGGATTTATATTCCTTGGAGACAGCTGGTAATTTGCATCTTTTTAGAGCTTAGTTGAAGCACTTGGAGGTTTATCTGTGTCCTCGGAGTCACCTAAGTAGTGCTCCTGGTTCTGATAGTCTGCAATTTTTCCTCTGAAAATCCATTCTTACTCCCACACCATTCAAAGGGATGAACACAATACATTCTGAGTAATTTGTTATTCCTGTAGAAGCTCACGGTTAAATTCACCTACAGGTAAGTAGACTCTCAAAACATTAATATATTTTTGTTTTCACAATTGGATTATCTGTGAGTGGCATGTTTTTCTCAATATTTTATTTAAATATTTTAAAAGTAAAGATAAACGTTTCCCATCCAATCGTGTCCAACTCTGGGTGCGGGGGAGAGTTTCATCTCCATTTCTTAGCCGAGGGAGCCAGTATTGTCTGAAGACATTTTCATAGTCATGTGGTCAGCATAGATGTATACCAAGGGTCACAGAATGCTGTTACCTTCCCACCAAAGTGGTACTATTTATCTACTCGCACTGGTTTGCTTTCAAATTGTTTGGTGGGCAGGAGTTGGGGCAAGTAACAGGAGTTCATCCTATCATGCTGCACTCAGGTCTCAAATCCAGACTATCAACTTCCCATCTGATAACCTTAGCAGACTGCTGACCCATTGTGGCCCAGATAAATCTTTTAGGGTCTTTTTTCCCCATGAATGGCTTTATTCATGAATATAAATGAGATATTTGGATACTTCTTAAAAAGCTAAGGACAAAACTACTGAATATACTCCTAGACCCAGTAACACAAAGCAATAAATGCAGAAACCACAGGGACCTGTAGGGCATTTTATTGTGGACTTATTTTAGACTACAAGTCTGTTGCCTGTTCATTCACACAACTACTTGAAAATATAATGGGGTGGGCTAAGTAAAAGTTCAGGAACTCCTGAGGATCAAGACTAGTGAAAGCAATTGTAGAAATTAATTGTGCTCCAGTGGCATAAACAAAATCATCCATTCATAGCACATATAAGCATAGCAGGGTAGACATAGTAGTATATCATATTAGCATACAGTGAATGATTCCATTAAACTGCCCATTATGCCAGTTAAGTGAGTTTTGTTTTATTCTACAACCTTTCTTCCCATAGTTGTAAGTGAATCACTGCCGTTGTTAAGTAATATGTTGTTCAGTGAGTCTCGATTCCCTACTGACTTTGTTTCTCAGAAGGTCGCCAAAGGTTATCGCTTGATCACAGCATACTGCAACAGTCATAAATAGAATAGAACAGAAGGGAAGGGAATAAAAGATTTGGAAGGGACCTTGGAGGTCTTCTAGTCCAACCCCCTGTTCAGGTTGGTTGTCCAATCTCTTCTTAAAATGGTTGTCAAATGTCTTCTTAAAACTTCAGTATTGGAGCATTCACAACTTCTGGAGGCAAGTTGTTCCACTGATTAATTGTTCTAACTGTCAGGAAATTTCTTCTTAGTTCTAAATTGCTTCTCTCCTTGATTAGTTTCCAATCATTGCTACTTGTCCTGACTGTTGTGAACGAAAGAAATGTAATTAATAAAGACTCATTTGCCTAGCAGGATCGTAAGCGGGCGGTGTTCTTGACCCATTATTGGACCAGCCGTTTTAGAATGGCGAAGGCGCCGCGAAACCGGCTGAAGTGACAGCAATGGATTGGGACAACCTCGAGCCTATCCTACGGGCTCACTATGGCCCCGCCATACCAACGTTGGTTCGGAGACACGATTTTTATCAACGGGATCAGCGGAAGGGTGAAAATATTGCAGACTTCATCGCTGACCTAAGAAACCTGGGAGGCCTCTGTGGGTTTTCAGACCTAGAAGAAGCTATGCGAGACCGCATAGTTCTGGGGTTAGATGACCACGCAGTACAGAGCAAGATCATGGCAAAAGGGGACATCGATCTTGCAGATGCCATTGCTGACACTACTGCAGCAGAGGCAACCAAGAAGTTGGCTGCTCGAATGCGCCGCACCAACGCACCGCTCCGTCAGTTCGCCCATGAAGCCTCACCTCAACTAGAAAGACACTCAGCGACAGCGCACCACGAGGACCTCGAGTCCCAATCCGAGAGCGATGAAGAAGAGGTTAACAGACTTCGGGCCGAACGAGATCAACAAACTCTAAAACTTCAGCGCCCATGTGCGGGTTGTGGGGGAAACCACCCGCGATCCGTTTGCAAATTCCTCGACGCAATCTGCCGTTCCTGTGGGAAGAGAGGCCACATCGTACGGGTCTGCAGAAGTAAGAGGGAATTCAACACAAACAAAAAGGAGAACAACCTCCGCCAAACCACAGGGAACCTCCCTGCAAATCGGGATCGTTTGAATAACCAATGTAACAACCATGCCTACAGCAGCAAAACATCTGCTCTTCCAACAAGACGAGAAGAGGCACACCAGACTATTATTATCGGCCACGCTTCGTCATTAGACAAACAAAAGATCCGAGTGGAAGTGGCCATCGAGAACAAACCTTGCCAGATGGAAGTCGACTCCGGATCGTCCCTCTCAATGGTTTCCTGGAAGACCCTTAAACAGCTGATCCCTACCATCCATCGGCAAGACCTCAAAACACAGAAAATCATCCTCAGAGATTATCAGGGGAACTCAATCCCAGTTGTCGGAGTGAGTCAAGTCCATGTATCTTTTAAAGATCGTGCCGTGTCTCTCCCATTAACTGTCGTCAATGGTGACCGGCCCAGCTTACTAGGCCTACAATGGTTCGCCCCACTTGGGATCGAGGTGGCCGGCATTCACCAGGCCGGAAGCGACAATTGGGAAGAGAGCATCGTCCAGGAATTCCACGACGTGTTTTCGGACAACTTAGGCAAGTACAAGGGGACCCCTATATCATTTAGCCTCAATCCAGAAGTAGCCCCTATCCGCCTTAAGCCTCGTCGGGTGCCGTTTGCCCTTAAACCCAAGATTGACGAGCAACTTGATAAGTTAATAGCCCAAGGGGTGTTGGAGCCTATTGACCACGCCCGTTGGGAAACCCCAATCGTAACCCCCATCAAACCGGATGGGTCAATCAGAATTTGTGGAGACTACCGCACCACTCTGAACCACGCACTCCAACAGAGCGCTTATCCGGTGCCGGTGGTTCAACATCTTCTCCACTCCCTGGGCGGCGGGAAGATCTTTGCAAAGTTAGACTTAGCGCAAGCGTATCAACAACTACCCGTTGATGCGGAAACCGCAGAGGCACAGACTATCGTTACATACCGAGGTGCCTTCAAATGCAACAGACTCCAGTTCGGAGTGAGTGTAGCCCCAGGGATATTTCAGAGTCTAATGGAGAGACTTTTACAGGGAATAAAAGGGGTTGTACCATATTTCGATGACGTGTTAATTGCTGCCCCAAATAGAGTAGAGCTTGAAAGGTGTCTCAGATTGGTTTTACATAAATTTAAGGACGCCGGCCTCAAGGTTAAAAAAAATAAATGTCAACTATGCACTGAAAGGGTAGAGTTTCTCGGATACCTCCTCGATAAACACGGTATTCACCCTACTGAAAACAAACTCAGGGCAATCAAGAACGCCCCAAGACCTAAAAATAAGACTGATCTCCAGGCTTTCCTGGGACTTATTAACTTTTACAACATCTTCTTGTCCCAGAAGGCGACTGTAGCTGAGCCCCTACATAGACTTCTCGACAAGAAAGCCACCTGGGTCTGGGGACATCGAGAAGAACGCTCTTTTCAAAAAGTGAAAGATTTATTAACATCCGACACTGTGCTAATGCAGTACAATGAGACTTTGCCACTAAATATTACGTGTGATGCATCACCATTTGGGGTTGGAGCCATTTTGAGTCACATGTTACCAAATGGGCATGAAGCTCCCATTGCGTACTTTTCGCGGACATTAGCAAAGGCTGAACGAAACTATAGCCAACTTGACAAAGAGGCTCTTGCTATTGTATTCGGCCGTGAAACGATTTCACGAATATGTCTACGGGCGGCCCTTTACTCTAATTACAGACCACAAGCCTTTACTTGGCATTTTAGCAGGTGATAAACCAACCCCATACATATTATCGCCTAGAATGACTCACTGGTCAGAATTCCTAGCAGCCTACAGCTACGTACTGCAGCATCGCCCGGGAAAGCCATTCCCCATGCTGACGCTTTGAGCCGTTCCCCACTTCCGGAAACCGTCAGCAACCCAGCTCCAACCCTCACCACGCTGCAAATTGAAACCCTCAACTCGCCGCCACTAACGGCAAGAGATATCGCTGCCGGCACAAAACGAGACTCTATCCTCGCAAAAGTTCTCAGTTGGGTCGAACGTGGGTGGCCAGTCGAAGAAACCCCCGCCATTTTCACGCCGTTCAAACACCGGCAAACGGAACTATTCTCCCAGAAGGGCTGCATCCTATGGGGAGATAGAGTCGTCGTGCCAGAGAAACTACAGCGACTTGTGTTGAAAACCCTACACGAAGGACATCCGGGCATCGTCCGCATGAAGGCTCTCGCTCGAAGCTACGCGTGGTGGCCAGGCATCGATAAACAAATTGAAGCCGGGGTTACCATGTGTAGAAACTGCCAAGAATTCAGCAACGCCCCACTGAGAGCAATTCCCACCGAATGGGAAACTCCTCGAGGCCCGTGGTCCCGCATCCACATTGATTTCGCGGGACCCACGAAAGGACACACTTTTCTCCTAACCGTGGATGCCTATTCCAACTGGCTCAAAATCCACAAGATGAAAAGCACAACTACTGACTCGGTCATTAAAAAACTAGATAGATTATTTGCAACACACGGTTTCCCGGACGTTCTAGTTTCCGACAACGGACCCCAGTTTACGGCCCTCACCTTCGAACAATACTTGGCGGACCGGGGCATCCGCCACGCCTTAACTTCGCCGGCTCACCCTGCGGCAAACGGTAGGGCTGAACGGATGGTCCAATTCCTTAAAAAGACACTCCAAAAAATGGATCCGGGGAACATCGACGCTAGATTGAACAAAATACTCTTACTACAACACATTACCCCCCACAGTGTCACCAACAAGACCCCAGCCGAACTTTTAATGGGGCGGAAGCTTTGCTCCCACCTCGACCGACTACACCCATCTTACTCGCCAGAGAAACCCTGTGGATCCAGCGGAACGTATCACCAATTCAAGGTAGGCGACTTGGTCTACGCAAAAAACCTTTCCGGCGAACTGCTGTGGGTCCCAACCACCGTAGTCTACCTCACTGGCCCTAGATCTTACCGCCTTAAGACGACAGACGGCAAGATATGGAAACGCCACATAGACCAACTCCGATCTCATTTACAATCAAATATTCACGACCCTCCGGACTTCCAAACTCAGGGGGGAGGGAATACCGAGGGGGACGAAGACTGCATAGACAACGATGTAATCGGGGATAGACGGCCACTAAACCGAGTGCCTGCGCCACCTGAAGAAGGTCCGGGATCGGGGGCATCCTCCCCGCAGAGGAACACCATAGCGGAAACATGCCCGCCCGATCCAGGAATGGACTTAAGGGACTCTGATAGTGTCGCGGAATCAACCCCGGGCGAAGACGAGCCTTGCGTTCCACCGGAACCGAACTTTAAACAAAAACCGGTGGAACAGCGAAAATCGAATAGACAGGTAAAACGACCTGCATACCTGCATGATTACGTCACCACGGCCGTCAAACGAAACCCAGGGGGGAGGGGTATTGTGAACGAAAGAAATGTAATTAATAAAGACTCATTTTCCTAGCAGGATCGTAAGCCTGCACGTCCTATTGGCCCATATAATGGCAAGTTATGATTGGTTCATTCCGAGCAATCTGACTGGCTGTTGGCGGGCCGCGCCAAGGTTCAAACACTATCCATTGGTTATCCGGATAGCAGCTTACTCTATAAAAGAGTGACTGCTAGCCGGGGGTTTTTGTCTCTGTTATGCTCGTGAATAAAGAGCTGAAGTTCACAGTTTACAGTCTGGTCTCCGTTCATTAACCCATGCCTCAAACTTAACACTGATCTCAGGTGATTTTGAAAATAGTTTCACCCCCTCTTCTTTGTAGCCACCCCTGAGATATTGGAACACTGCTATCATATCTTCCCTGGTCCTTCTTTTCATTAACTAGACATACCCAATTCCAGAAAGCATTCTTTGTATGTTTTAGCCTCCAGTTCCTTAATCACCTTTGTTGTTCTTCTCTGCACTCTTTCTAGAGTCACGTCTTTTTTACATCGTGGCAACCAAAACTGGATGCAGGATTCCAAGTGTGGTTATATGAATCATTTGTCAAGCAATTCATGTGAATGACTGGGAATGCTGCAACAGTCATAAGTGTGGAAAAGTGTCATGAGTCACTTTTTTTAGTGGCACTGTAACTTCAAACGGTGATTAAATGAATGGTTGCAAGTTGAGGCCTATCTGTGTACTCAGCTGTTACAAAAATATCAAGAGCAGAAGCATCCCTTCATCCTTGAGAAATGAGACTTGGTCTGATTCCTCCTTGACGAAATGGGGCATTAGAGAGAAAAGGTAAAACACCAACAGTCTTGTAAGATTCTTTTACTATAATAAAAAGTATTTTTCATGTGCCTATGGAATCCGTTTTCTGATCTGGTCTACCTTATAGGTCTGACAAACATACATGGCATCTGCTGTGAAATTTCTACTTTCCTTCAAAGTACTTACAAAGTAGGGCTAGTAGTAGGTAGATAATAGCATTACCATAATAAATTGATACTATAGATTCGCAGGTTGGAATCAATAGTAAAAGCAATTTTATTATTGGAATTTTATTTTAACACTCATAGGAATAAAGCAAACTGAATATTATTTTATGGCCAAAATGACATCAAAGACATATCCTTTTTTGAACTGAACATCTTTAAAGCCAGCTGTGTTGAAGAGCGTACGATGCTCCGATGCTTTCCGTGTTTTTCCTTCAGAGTAAAGCAACATTACAATGCAGTACAAATGAGCAGGAAGAGACTCCGATATGTCTTCATCAACAGTTGGTTCCACCAGTAAAACTCCACCACATGTTGCATAAGTAATTTGGTTAATTCAGGAACAAGTTGCCTAGAAAAGGAGTGGTTTTCTTACCACCTCCTTTTCTTTGCTGAGACTGTGAGTTTTCTCTCACAACTTTGCCCCTCTTCTAACAATATTGCTTTGGACTCTTTTTTCCTAGGCTAAGGCCATGGTCTATTTTAGCCCCTTTGTGTCCCAAAAGTTATTGTAATATTATGCCAAGCTGCGGCTCCTTCAGCATTGTCTGTCTCCTAACACAGTGGCCCCCAACCTTTTTTGTACCACAGCCCGGTACCGGCATCACAAAATGATCCACGGACTGGTACCGGCATCAGCACGCATGACCAAGGCAAGGCGAGCCGAGCGACCGGCCAGCCAGCCGTCCCCCGCTTCTCCCCGCCACCTTCAACTCCTCCTTTGTACCTTTGTCGATGGGCTTTTCGGGCTCTTTCTTAATCTCCTCCTGAGTAACACGAGACTCCACCGCCATCGGGATGGCTCTTTGTTTGAAGCCGCCCCCCCTTCGACGAAACTAAGGTGCGAGGATTCCTTCAGCACCCAAACGCCGCTTTCCGACCAACAAGCTCACCCGGAAGCACTTTCTCAAGCGCCGTCGAAACAAGATGGCGGTGCCCAAGCAAAATAGGTGGCCCGGTATAAAATGATCCACGGACCGGTCCCGGTCCGGGGCCCGGTGGTTGGGGACCACTGTCCTAACACATACTATTTTAGCCCACTTAATTCAGGACTGCTTCTGGCACTCTGCCTATACTTCATGATTGAGCCATCATGGAAATTTTAAGCAATCTTTTCCCAACTGGACTTTGCTTATATTCAATGATAAATGGCCTCTCACTACCTTAAAAGGGTAAGAAACAAATAGGTTTCATAATCTATATGGGATTTAGGCACCTATGGGAGGAAGTGGTTTCCACAGTATACTGATTCATGATTCAGTATGGTTAGAGAATGTGATCCAAAATGTAATTATAAAATTTCTTCTCAGAGTTCAGATTTAATAGCTAAGAAATATTGTTTGTGCTTTAAAATGTCAAGTTTGCCTCCAGGAGATTATAAGTTTAGAAAAGTGTTATAGCACGTATTTTATGTGCAAATGGATCAATTTCTAATTTATTAGGTAGAAAACTTCCACCTTTCTATCTCCAAATCTGCTACCACCTATTTTAGCAACACAATCTAGAATCAACGTTATTTCTTCCCCACTATAAGTATTCCTCAATTTATGACCAGCACATTCAGTGACTATCCAAAACTACAGTGGTGCTAAACAAAGGGAATTATGTTTACTAATTAATTTAATAATAAAGGGATGATGTTACCTAGTCTGGTAATGAAATGTAACATTTAGAAACTAAATTAAAACAAGCTTAGAGAGCAAACCACAGCCAAAAGGGGAATCATGCTTCCTGCCTGAAGTTATAGCTATCGCAGTGCCCCTGTGCTCATATGATCCAAATTTGGGCACTTAGCAGTGCATCCACAAACACACCATAGGGATAATTCCTTGCCACCTATTTATCTCTCCCCACCATCTCAGTTGCCCACCTAGTCCTCCAGCACATACAAAGCTGCCCAGGAGGCCTCAGCCTGTTCCTACCTCTCACTACTGCATCACATCCAGAAAGCTGAGGCCTTCTCCCTGCTCCACGTGCCTCGCCTATTACATTTGCTTTTCTGCAGCTACTGGTAGCTATCGCAAACCAATGCCAGGCAGACCTGAACAGCTAACAACCATGATGTTTCTGAAGAGTAAAAAGGAGCAGAGGGAACTCTTGTGTGGGCTGGAAAAAAGGAAACTTTGATCCTAAACATCCGAGCTTCCTTTCTCTGGCCCTGGATATTGGTTCTTTTCCATGCATAAACAGTAGGCAAAGGCCTGCTATGGACCAAAGAAATAAAATTCTGTCAGATTCCAAAACCTAAGAAACACAAGTCATTATTCTTCCGAACAGAATTCTTTATTTTTCTACACCTATAGACAAAATCTTGCCGAAATGAAGCAGATCAATCATATACTTTGGGAACTATTAGGCAGGTTGCTTTTGTTAAGTTTGAGGCATGGGTTTAATGAACGGAGACCAGACTGTCAACCTTGAACTTCAGCTCTTTATTTACAGCATGTTAACAGAGACAAAAAAAACCCGGATAGCGGCCGCCCTTTTATAGAGTGAACTGCTATCCGGATGACCAATGGGTGATGTTATTGGGTTTGAACCTCGTCCAATGGGACTCGGCCCGCCAACAGCCAGTCAGATTGCTCGGAATGAACCAATCCTAACTTGCCATTATATGGGCCAATAGGAAGTGCAGGATTACGATCCTGCTATGTAAATGAATCTTTATTCATCACATTTCTTTAGTTCACAACACCCCTCCCCTCTGGGTTCCGTTTGAGGGCCGTGGTGACGTAATCACGCAGGTATGCAGGTTGTTTTACCTGCCTATTTGATTTCCGCTGTTCCACCGGTTTTTGTTTAACGTTCGGTTCCGGTGGAACGCAAGGCTCGTTTTCGCCCGGGGTTGATTCCGCGACACTATCAGGGTCCCTTAAGTCCATTCCTGGATCGGGCAGGCATGTTTCCACTACGGTGTTCCTCTGCGGGGAGGATGCCCCCGATTCCGGACCTTCTTCAGGTGGCGCGAGCACTTGGTTTAGCGGCCTTCTGTACTCAATTACGTCGTCGTCTATACGGTCTTCGTCCCCCTCGGTATTCCCTCCCCTCTGAGTTTGGAAGTCCGGGGGGTCGCGGATATTTGGTTGTAAGCGAGATCGAAGTTGATCTATGTGGCATTTCCAAGAACATCTGGAAACGATCCATATACGACTCCCAGTCTTCTTTTTCTGGGTCAAAAAGAGCGGGTGGTATAGCGCCGCCTGACATCCTGTCGATGTAGGTGCACTCTCAGCCACGTGCTTCGGTTGGAACTCTGTAGGGTTTAGCCAGCTCTTTTGTCTCCGTATCCCATCCTCGTCGCCAGTGTTAAGTTTGAGGCATGGGTTTAATGAACGGAGACCAGACTGTTAACCTTGAACTTCAGCTCTTTATTTACAGCATGTTAACAGAGACAAAAAACCCCGGATAGCGGCCGCCCTTTTATAGAGTGAACTGCTATCCGGATGACCAATGGGTGATGTTATTGGGTTTGAACCTCGTCCAATGGGACTCGGCCCGCCAACAGCCAGTCAGATTGCTCGGAATGAACCAATCCTAACTTGCCATTATATGGGCCAATAGGAAGTGCAGGATTACGATCCTGCTATGTAAATGAATCTTTATTAATCACATTTCTTTAGTTCACAACAGCCTTCACCCTCTTTCTCTTACACAAAACTATCTGAACTGTGTTGTCTCTTACATCTCTAGAACACATCCCCTCTCTCCTGTGAATGTGACCCATCACAGACCTTTTGGTTCCTAGCTTCCTTTCTCCAGCCCAGTGCATGGAAGGGGGTAGACTGCCTTCTTTCTGCAGGCAGTTTTTCAGTCTGAGTTTAATGACCCCTACAATTGCTTAACAACCAGGAGACCAGGATTGTAGCTGTTGAGCGAAGCAGTCAGGTGAAGTATGGCTTAATGACTGCAACCACTTACAATCAAAATTATGAACCATAGTACTTGTATATTGCCAAAGCTTGTTGTTAGCACATAAAACAGCTATGCAGGGCTCTGATTGGCTTGCTTTTCTTCCCATTCGCAAATGGCAATTTTTTCTCTTTCTAGCAATGCCTACCTGGCTTACAGGCCATAAATAATTTTGTTAGCAGCTGGATGCACTTTTCATCACTCCAATTATACATGACTTTTGATAATATGTATAGATCTGCTTCAGGAATTGGATTTTTAAAACAATCCCCTGTAAAAAGAATAATCCTTTTATTAAAGTAGGACTCTGTCAAAGCCTAAATCATCTTGGAAAAAGAATTGATTCTCCCTTTCATAAAGATTGTCTCTACAATACTACTAGCTTCTTTCAGAAGTGCTTTTTAAAATGGCAGAGATATTGATTCAAAACATATATTACCTTCATGGAAAGAGATCCGGGAATCATCTGAAAATGAACTATATTTTTTTGATTTTTCCACAATTTCAGGAAGGTCACAAAGTTTCACAGTACAATTTGGGTACTTTGAAATTAATTCCTTGGCTAAGCAAACATTATTTCCTTAAAGAAAAACAAAATGCAAAAAAAAGGAGTTAAGAAAAACATCCTGTATGTCAACATTTGTGATGATTTACTATAACCTTTATTAAGATTTCTTAGTTATTTCCATCACTTTAGGTTTTATGTAGATGGGCTAAGCAGGTACATAATACTGTGATTTAAACAAATATATTCATTGAAATATGTTGTCTCATTCATTGTCCTACACTGTTACATTTTTGTCGGTACCTTTTTACTACCTCTAAGGAGTTCGTTTATTTTAAAATCTATCCTACTAGATGTTATTTTTCATTCCACTCCTATCCAGTGATTCTTTGCATCATTTCTTCTCTTATTACTTTGCTTTATCAAAACTAAAGATCTTACTTTTACTCTAAGTGTCTGTAATAAAATCTGAACAGAAATTAATCCAATCTTTTCTGTTCCATTATTGCTTACAGTTTTATGTAATGTATCTATTTTATAAGTTGTGTTGTTTTCCATTCTGACTGTGAAAACATTTTTCAAACTTAATACCAGATATTCAAGGATCTTTTATCCTAAAACCTCCACTATAGTAAATCTATGCTACATTATAGCAATAGCACTTAGACTTATATACCGCTTTATACTGCTTTACAGCCCTCTCTAAGCGGTTTACAGAGTCAGTATAACAATTTGGGTACTCATTTTACCCACCTCGGAAGGATGGAAGGCTGAGTCAACCTTGACCCTGGTGGTATTTGAACTGTAGGCAGCTGGCTGCAGAAGTAGCTTGCAGTACCGCACTCTAACCGCTGCGCCAAAGAGGCTCCATATTATGTTTTACATATATTTTTTTCTCTGTGTATGCCTTCAACTAAGTTTTGACTCCTGGAGATTGCCTGAACAAGTTCCCCCTGTTTTCTTGCCAAGATTTCAGAATTGGTTTACCATAGTCTCCTTCTAGAGCTGAGAAAATAACTGGCCCAAGGTCACCCAGGTGGGTTTCTGCCTGAGGCTGGAGCACAACTCTTGCTTTCTAGCTTGATGCATTTAACCCCAACAAAAAGCTCTTTCGTGGATTAAGATAATGCTGATAAGATAATTCATTTTAAAGTTGATATTTACAATCAATGTTTAAATTCTAGGAGAGGAAAGACACAGGATTGGATCCTTCACTCTGACTTTTACAATTAAGAAATTACATGTTTTGACAGAACCTGAGCACCATATCACATTAAATTAATAATAATGAGTATGATTAAGACCTTCTAGTACTTACCATCTAGATTATAAATGAGCTGAAAACCAGAAAGATCAAATGAAGATACAACTTCTTTTCCATACAGAGTCCAACTTTCATTCATGTACCTAAAAAGGCTTTCAGCACCTTCGTTTGATCTAGAATTAAAATTTGTTCTGGCAGATGATCAACAGACATATAACTAAATGAAATACAATATGATTAACACCTGATCATAAAGCTGGAATTATACTTTTCATTATATGGCTATGGTTTCTGCAGGCTTTTGTGTTAATTATCTGGTTTTAAGAAGCAGGTTGTTAAATATCTGAACTGAAGTTGATGGCATTATTAGTCCATATGCACCTAAATGAATTATTCCCAATTATTCTCTATATGCTCACTTTATACACTGAGCAATTCCTGGCCAGAACTGCTAAATGTGTCAATATGTGCTTCAGGATCAGCTATTCTGGAAGGGATCTGAAAAATAGTCCAACGTTTTTGTGGACTGGCATTTGAGCAATAGAAAACACAGGACAAGGATTTGGGTGACTCTCTGGATAATGAATGAAAGCATCTTTGTTCCTATACCGCACCTTCTAGCAGTTGAGATGTAGTTGACCTAACTCTACTTGTAGATTTCAAATGTCCCTTTTGAAAATTAATACTTGGACAGGTTGTTAGAATATCCCAATACCAGAAAAAGATAGATAGAAAACTTGAAAAAATCATAAGACAGAAAAGACATGGGCAGTATGCATGGTATTTGTGCTTCACTAAAATCCAAACATAATTACTTCTCAAAAGAAAAACCCTCTCTTCAGTTCTTTGTCTTCTTGCAAACCATCTATTCTTCAATTTTGAAAAAAAAAATCGAAAACAATCTATTCTTCTATGTTGAAAAAGCACTACACAATCTAAAACCATCTCTATCTATTGGACCGGATGGAATATGTGCCTACTTCTTAAAAAAACTATCCACTGCCATAGCTGAACCTCAAAGCATAATCTTTGAAAAATCTTTCAGGACCAGCTCCTTGCCTAACCTATGGTCACAAGCCATGGTCATCCCCATCTTCAAAAAGGGAGACCCCAGCCTAGTTGAAAATTACAGACCAATCTCCTTATGCTGCGTCACCTGTAAAGTCATGGAATCAATTATTAACCAATCCATTATCCTCCACTTAGAGACAAACAACCTACTCTCCAATAAACAATTTGGTTTCAGGAAAAAACTATCCTGTAATCTGCAACTCTTACACTGCAAAAACATATGGATGACACAACTCGATCAGGGCAAAGCAATAGATGCAATCTACATAGACCTTTGAAAAGCCTTTGATTCAGTGGTACACGACAAACTACTCCTAAAAATAAAATCTTATGGTATCTCTGGACAACTGCATAACTGGATAGAAGCATTCCTGTCAAACAGGCAACAAATGGTCAAAATTGGGAGTGTCCTATCAAATTCTGTACCTGTCAATAGTGGTGTCCCCCAAGGCAGTGTTCTAGGACCAACTCTCTTCATACTCTACATAAATGACCTCTGTGATCATATTAAGAGCAACTGCGTTCTTTTTGCTGATGATGTAAAGCTGTTCAATACCACAGACAATACTGCTACCCTTCAAAAAGATCTTGACTATGTATCAGAATGGTCAAACAAATGGCAACTTCAAATCTCAACAAATAAATGCTCTGTCTTACATATTGGCAAAAAAAAAATCAGAAAATAAAATACAAGCTGAATAGTCAAGATCTTGTTGATGATCCAAGCTCTGTAAAGGACCTTGGAATACTCATCTCTAATGATCTAAGTGCTAGAGCCCACTGTAACTACATAGCCAAAAAGGCATTAAGAGTTGTTAACCTAATCCTACGTAGCTTTTTCTCTGGTAATGTCACACTACTAACTAGAGCATACAAAACATTTGCTAGACCAATACTCGAATACAGCTCATCAGTCTGGAACCCACATTACGTATCTGATATTAATACAGTTGAGAAAGTCCAGAAATATTTCACAAGAAGAGTTCTCCACTCCTCTACTCGTTGTAGAATATCTTATGCCACCAGACTTGAAATTCTAGAACTAGAAAACCTTGAATCACACCGTCTTCGGTCTGATCTAAGTATGGTATATAAAATCATACACTGCAATGTCCTACCTGTCAATGAATACTTCAGCTTCAACCATAACAACACAAGAGCACACAATAGATACAAACTCAAGGTTAACCGCACCAAACTTGATTGCAGGAAATATGACTTCAGCAACAGAGTGGTCAATGTCTGGAATAATCTACCTGACTCTGTAGTTTCTTCCCCAAACCCCAAAAACTTTAACCTTAGACTGTCTACTATTGACCTCACCCCTTTCCTAAGAGGTCTGTAGGGGGCGTGCATAAGCGCACCAACGTGCCTACCATCCCTGTCCTATTGTTTCTTTTGTGTTTCTTATATGTACCCATTTCATGTATTCATAACTATGTATATACTTATACTTATTACCTTGTAAGCAATTGACAAATCAAATAAATAAATAAATAAAATAAATTTTCATAACTGATAACTTGCTTAATCATGTTGTTTGTAACCTAGTCCCCAAGTTTTGACTATAGGTTGGATGGAATAATGTGAGAAATAAGAGCAAAACTGGGTTTTGGTTCTGCTTGTGACACACTGGCCAAAATCATTGTAGGCGAGTATTATTGCTAATTTAGTCTTTTGGTCTTATGAAAATATTTGCAGGGTTGCAAAAATGAGATAGGTTAAGAAAAACAAAGGAAAACAGCTATTTACTACCCAATCTTTATATAGGAAAATCATAAAAATGCTAGTTTTACCTGTACAGAGGTTCATAAAAATCCTTTGGAGAAATGCCATGTTTCGACAGAATCTCAGTGTTTCCATCCCTGTAGCAGATATTTTTGTTTGTTTTTTAAAAAGAATTGAAAGTAAAATAAATGACATTGGTGATTATATTCTTTTAATTTCTTCAATTATATTCAGCATCAAATAGTGCTTGTATTCAAATAGCAAATAATATTACTTGCAGTTACTCAAAAAATAAACACTAATGGAAAGCTAGAAAGAGAGTAAATTGAACTGAGATCTTGATATTCATTTTGTTTCACTGTGTGTTTTTTATTATTAAATAGTATGATGACCAAACAAATTCCTTTAACCAAGATTCCTTTAACCAAAACTCCTTTAACCAAGGAGAGAAGGAAAAAAGACGGAGGAGACGCCGCTGCCGCTGCTGCCGCTTCGCTCCGGCCCCCACTTAAGCTGCCGTCTCCGACTCTTGTGACCGCCGCTTTCCTTTGTCGGGTAAGGAGATCGAGCGATCTGCTGAAAAACTTGAGGGAGACGACGGGCAGCGAGGGAAGAAAAAAGACGGAGGAGACGCCGCTGCCGCTGCTGCCGCTTCGCTCCGGCCCCCGACTCTTGTGTCCGCCGCTGCAACTCGCCGAGAGCTCCCGGGGACTGGAGAGAGAAGGAAGAAAAATCCAAGAAGCGCCGGCCGGGAGGATCGCTGGGTGAGAGCGCTCCAACTTTCTCTCCCAATTCGGTCTCCTGTTGTGGGGTCGCTCCGGAGAGGTTTCCTTCTGGTTCTAAGTCCCCGTGTGAATCCAGAGAAAGGACGATTCTGTAGCCACGTTCTCCATCCCTTGAAAAAATTGAAGAGCTCCGAGGACGGTAATCCCTTCCTCACGATCTAAAAAGCCCTTAAATAAGAGTGGAGGGGTACGCCATTTTAACTAGGACGAGCCCCGCAGACAAAGAAGACTCCTAATACAACCTCATCACCTCAAAACTTACAACTTTTCTACCTCATCACCTATATCAACGATTAGATAATCAATTTCTATAAAATATTTTATTAATGGTTTAATTGATTTATTGTTTTTTAATTGATTAGTGTGATTAGAGTGTTTAGTACAAATAGTATGATTACTGACTAGTTTAAAAGACCAAAATTCATGTAATTTAATTGAATAGTAAAATCTTTGATTTAGTGGATTTAAATGAACAGTGTGAGTAATGATTAGTGTAAATAATTGACTAGTGATTAGAGTAATTAATTGACCAGGCTGATTGTTGCTTAGGAATATTATCTGACTTGAGAGATTACTACAATAGATTGTTTGATATTGTTTGATGTAATATTGACTATATAGATTACCCTAAATTGTTCATTTAATTAATTCAATCAACGTACTATTTTACCAATATTACCATGCCAAAAAGAAAATCCTACCTCAAACCACAACTCAATGAGAAGACAATCCCCACCAATGAACTACAAGACTCCTGCACCAATGAACTTCAAGACTCCTGCACATGCCTTAAATGCTGCAAAAATCTAAAGGATAATAAATACTCCATCAAATGTTCTCTGTGTAAAAATACACTCACCATGACTGCTTGGGATTACCTGAGCAAATGATTCGATACCTAGAATCATCCAATGAGTTTCCATATTTCTGCAAATTATGCATATCCAAACTAGATCTGTCTAAAAGAGATGATACCGCCGAAACCATCAAAACATCCCCAAACATTGAAACCATTGAAACATCCTCAACCATCGAAACCATTAAAACATCCTCAACACCATACTAGCATCCCTGGACGCCGTAAAAGAAAGAATAACCAACCTTGAAAAAAAAGACACAACACAAAAACCTGAACATCAAATAGCCACAAACCACATCTCCACCCAACAACCACAATCCAATCCAAAACCCAATCCACAAATAAACGCAACCCAGACAAATATTGATATCCCAATCCTCATCAGAGAAGCTGTTGAGCGTGAACGGAAACGCCCAAACGCCATCTTATTTGGACTAGAAGACAGCATTGTCAATGATGACATCACAACTGTCCGAAACATCATCAGAGATTACCAAGCATCAACCATCTCCGTGATGAAATACTTGACATTTCCGCATTGACCGAGAGCTCAAAAATAGAGACGGCTCTGTGGCTCCCACGCTTGTGCAGGATCATTTGCAAAAATGAATCAAGCAAACGTAAACTCATTTACACTATAAACTCACTCGCCAAAACCAACACCAACCACAAAAACCTCCGTTGCCGCCCTGACTTAACCATACAGCAACGTGCCCGCCCCGTGCACTCCGCATCGAACTCAAAACCCGTCTAGACAATGGAGAGAAGGACCTGTACATTGACTACCATGCCGACTGTATCAAAAGTAAGACACGTAACCCAATACCCAACTTTTACCCTCAACCACCACCCTACCTCAACCACCTACCACCACCCACCATCACCCAAAACTACCCACCACCCACCATCACCCAAGGCTAGGCACGCACGCCCCAACTACCTCAATCCCAACTGCTGCCGGACTTAAATGCAAACTACTCAATGCAAGAAGCCTCGTGAATAAAATACCCGAATTTCTCATCCTCTTAAATATGGCTAACTTCGACATTATATTTGTCTGTGAAACATGGCTCAATGCATCTCTCCCCGACTCCATTACCACAGTAAGAGACTATCATGTTTACCGATCAGATCGTGAAAATCGTCGAGGAGGTGGTGTTGCTATATTCTATAAAAATCCTTACATCTAAAAATATCCAAGTTACCCAGGAGCTTGCCCTTCCTGAAACCATCATATGTGAACTATCCTTAAATATCACAATTGATTCTTACTATGTTACAGAGCACCTGATTATGACATCGAACATGTAAACAAGCTAAATACACTACTAACATGGGCTACATCCTACCCATACCCTTTTATCTTTCTTGGAGATTTCAATCTACCTCATATCGACTGGACCCTAAATAATTGTACAACTGAAATCATACACACAACCTTCTACAATGCTATTACAAATCTAGGTCTTGAACAACTAGTAACCAACAACACTAGACTGAACAACTGCCTCGATCTCATCTTCTGCAATAGTTTGAATTTAATTTACGGAATACAAACCAAAGAACCCTTTTCCAGTAGTGACCACAATATGATTGACTTTTGCCTCAACATACGTCCACACAAAAATCACCACAATGATGTCATCCCTAATTATAACTTCAAAAAGGCAACTATGATCTTATAGATAACGATCTCTCATCCCTCGATTGGCAATCTCTATTCACTGGATGCAATACTGTTGAAGACCATTACAACATTTTTTTACTTGAAGTCAAAAGAGTCATCAAACTATATGTTCCAACAACAACTCCCAAAACAAAACAAAAAGCAGATTACCCATATCAATAAGGAAACTTCAATCCAAAAAGAGATCACTCTGGCGGAAAAACAAATCTGGTCACGTTGCTAATTTCAAAACCGATACAAAAATTTATGCCACCAGATAAAGACCGAATGCACCAATTATCACATTAAACAAGAGGAAAACCTTCTAAGCACCAATTCCACCCGTGCTTTTTACAATTTTGTAAACAACAAACTAAAAGACTCAAGGTCCATCCCTCCCTTGATAGGACCCGATGGTAAAGACTGCAGCGACGACACCATTAAAGCCAACATCTTTAACACATTCTTCGGCTCAGTGTTTGTAAACAGTAATGGATCATGCCCAATGTTTCCTAGCCGTACCACAGATAACAACAATGATCTAATACATATCGATTTTACAGTAGACAACGTTGAAAAAGCACTACGCAACCTAAAACCATCTCTATCTATTGGACCGGATGGAATATGTGCCTACTTCTTAAGAAAGCTATCCACTGCCATAGCCAAACCTCTAAGCATAATCTTTGAAAAATCTTTCAGGACCAGCTCCTTGCCTAACCTATGGTTACAAGCCACAGTCATCCCTATCTTCAAAAAGGGAGACCCAAGCCTAGTTGAAAATTACAGACCAATCTCCTTATGCTGCGTCACCTGTAAAGTCATGGAATCAATTATTAACCAATCCATCATCCTCCATTTAGAGACAAACAACCTACTCTCCAATAAACAATTTGGTTTCAGAAAAAAACTATCCTGTAATCTGCAACTCTTACACTGCAAAAACATATGGACTACACAACTCGACCAGGGCAAAGCAATAGATAATCTACATAGACTTCTGCAAAGCCTTTGATTCAGTGGTACACGACAAACTACTCCTAAAAATAAAATCTTATGGTATCTCTGGACAACTGCATAACTGGATAGAAGCATTCCTGTCAAACAGACAACAAATGGTCAAAATCGGGAACGCCCTATCAAATCCAGTACCTGTCAATAGTGGTGTTCCCCAAGGCAGTGTTCTAGGACCAACTCTCTTCATAATCTACATAAACGACCTTTGTGATCATATCAAGAGCAATTGCGTTCTCTTCGCTGATGATGTAAAGCTGTTCAATACCACAGACAATACTACTACCCTACAAAAAGACCTAGACTATGTATCTGAATGGTCTAACATATGGCAACTTCAAATCTCAACAAATAAATGCTCTGTCTTACATATTGGTAAAAAAATCAGAAAATAAAATACAAGCTGAATAGTCAAGATCTTGTTGATGACCCAAGCTCTGTAAAGGACCTGGGAATACTCACCTCTAATGATCTAAGTGCTAGAGCCCACTGCAACTACATAGCCAAAAAGGCATTAAGAGTTGTTAACCTAATCCTACGTTGCTTTTTCTCTGGTAATATCTCACTACTAACCAGAGCATACAAAACATTTGCTAGACCAATACTCGAATACAGTTCATCAGTCTGGAATCCTTATTACGTATGTGATATTAACACAATTGAGAAAGTCCAGAAGTATTTCACAAGAAGAGTTCTCCACTCTTCTACCTGTTGTAGAATACCTTATGCCACCAGACTCAAAATTCTAAAACTAGAAAACCTCGAATTACGCCTGTCTTCGGGTCCGACTTAAGCATGGTATATAAAATCATACATTGCAATGTCCTACCTGTCAATGAATACTTCAGCTTTAACCATAACAACACAAGAGCACACAACAGATACAAACTCAAAGTAAACCGCACCAAACTTGATTGCAGGAAATACGACTTCAGCAATAGAGTGGTCAATGTCTGGAATACTCTACCCGACTCTGTAGTCTCTTCCCCAAACCCCAAAAACTTTAACCTTAGACTGTCTACTATTGACCTCACCCCTTTCCTAAGAGGTCTGTAGGGGCGTGCATAAGCGCACCAACGTGCCTACCGTCCCTGTCCTATTGTTTCTCTTATTCTTTTATTTTTCTTATATGTACCCATTTCATATATTCACAGCTATGTATACACTTGTACTTATTATCTTGTAAACAATTGACAAATCAAATAAATAAAAATAAATAAAACAAATAGATTGTTTTCTTCTTGGCTAGTAGAGAGCAGATTGTTGTCTTTTGAAGGATTGTTTTCACATTGATCATTCAATTATGAATTTTAAGGTTTTGATCAAATGGGTTAGGGTTAGGGTTAGCTTTGTATGTATGTGTGCAGGCATGCTTGTGCATGTGTGGAGACATTTTCCAGAAAAATTTCTCAAGAATTAAATTTTCATTAAGTGAATTTGCAACATGCACCACTGGAAAGTCCAAATGGAAATAGGTGTGGGTAATCAGCTCACTACCATCTATTGAAACTCCATCTCTTGTACAGCGCAGTAAAGTACTTCAAGAAAGTGCAGGGATTGTTAGTTCTTTCATCTCAACAGAGACAGCTGAGAAAACAGGCAAATTGTATTAAGCGATGACGATTCTACAATAAACAAGTGAATAATCAAGAAATCTAACAGGAATCTCTGAGTGAGGACTCAAGTTCCTGATCTTTTTGGGAAAGGAAGACTGGTCAGTAAAGTGTCCTTGGTGAAAAGATTTTTACTCCACTGTTAGATCTGGAGGAGTGGGCGCAATAACGGAGACAAGGCATCTGATAGTGACTCAACTCTTTAATAGTGACTTCAGAACAGAACAACATACTTGGGCAGCAGCAGCTCTTTTATAGAGCTGGCTGCTGTCACAACAACCAATGAAACTGAATTAACCGCTCTAAAAGCGTCCAATCAGAGACGGCCCACTGTCAGCCAATCAGGTCAGCCAGAGGCGGCCAATCACGATTCGCTTATCCGCGGGCCAATCAGAAGTGCAGGATTACGAGCCTGCTGCTGAAGTAAAGCTAGTAGGGTTATTGATGAATGAGTTTGCTTAGTTCGTAACACCCCTCCCCCCTAGGTTCCATCTGAGGGGTGGGGTGACGTATTCTCGCAAGTAGGCAGGCCGTTTCACCTATCTGTTCGATTTTCGCTGTTCCACCAGTTTCTGCTCTGGCGCTGGCTCCGGTGGGCTGTTTGCAGAACCGGGTGGCGAAGACGGTTCCACTACTCCGCTTGGGGACTCAGGGCTGTCCTCTCTGTTGTCATCCGGGTTCCCTGGGCTTGCTTCTATGGCCGGGCTGCATTGCGGCGAGGTAATCACCCGGCTCGGTCCTCCTCCGGAAGGTGAGTATCCCATGGTTGGTTGTGCAGACTGCTGGGCTTCAATTATTGGGTCGTTTGCTATTTCTATTTCGGCCCCCTCGATTTCCCCCCCCCCAGTTTGAGATTCAGGGGTTGAGATAGGGTTAGGTGCCAATCGGGGAACGAAGTTGGTCTATATGGCGCTTCCATAATTTCCCATCGCTAGTTTGTAGACGGTAAGATCTAGGGCCCGTAAGTTGAGTTATAGTAGCGGGGACCCACAATGGGTCACCCGAGAAGTTTTTCGCAAAGACTAAGTCGCCTACCTTGAACGCATGACACTTGCTGCTGGAACCGCAAGGTTTTTCTGGTGTGTAGGTTGGGTGTAGGCGATCGAGGTGTGAGCGAAGTTTCCAGCCCATCAGAAGTTCGGCCAGGGTTCTGTTTGTGATGCTGTGCGGGGTGATGTGTTGGAGGAGAAGCATTCTGATTACTTTGTCGTCAATGTCTCCATGTTCCATCTTGTGCAGGGTCTTTTTTATGAATTGGACCATTCGCTCAGCCCTGCCATTGGCCGCAGGGTGAGCCGGCGAATTTAAGGCATGGCGGATGCCCCGGTCGGCTAGGTACTGTTCAAATGCTAGGGCAGTGAATTGGGGACCATTATCTGAGACTAAAACGTCAGGCAATCCATGCGTAGCGAAGTCTATTTAATTTTTTAACGATGGCTTCTGTGGTGGTGCTCTTCATTTTGTGGACCTCGAGCCAGTTGGAATAGGCATCCACTGTTATGAGAAAAGTGTGTCCCTTGGTGGGTCCCGCAAAGTCAATGTGGATGCGGGACCAGGGACCACGAGGTGCATCCCATTCAGTTGGAGGTGCCTTTGGTGGGGCAGCGTGGATTTCCTGGCACTTGTTGCATGTGGGCACCCAGGCTTCTATCTGTTTATCGATACCTGGCCACCACGCGTAACTTCTTGCCAATGCCTTCATTCGCACGATGCCTGGATGACCATCGTGCAACAGTTTTAGAACTGTATGTTGTAATTTTTCTGGGATGACGACTCTGTCTCCCCACAAGATGCAGCCCTTCTGGGAGAACAGTTCTGTCTGTCGGTGTTTGAAAGGCGTGAAGGTGTCGTTGGGTTCGTTGTCAGGCCAACCTCGTTCCACCCAGCTGAGGACTCGAGCGAATACAGGATCCTTTTTTGTTTCCGCGGCGATGTCTCGTGCAGTCAGGGGTGGTGCAGGGAGAGTTTCAATTTGGAGAGCAGTTAGAGTTGGAGCTGGATCGTCTATGGCTTCCGGTAGCAGAGAACGACTCAAGGCGTCAGCGTGGGGAATGGCTTTCCCCGGGCGGTGTTGCAGTTGATAATCGTATGCGGCTAGAAACTCTGACCAACGGGTCATTCTGGGTGATAAGATGTGGGGAGTTGGTTTGTCTCCCGCTAAAATGCCAAGCAATGGCTTGTGATCGGTTATTATGGTAAACGGTCTTCCATATACATATTCATGGAAACGTTTAATAGCGGATACAATAGCGAGAGCCTCTTTATCGAGTTGGCTGTAGTTTCTTTCAGTCTTTGATAAAGTTCGTGAAAAGAAAGCAATAGGTGCCTCATTGCCATTAGGTAGGACATGGCTTAAGATGGCTCCCACCCCAAACGGTGAAGCGCCGCAGGTGACAGTTAAAGCCAAAGTCTCGTTATACTGCATTAATACAGCATCTGAGGTTAAGAGATCTTTTACTTGCTGGAATGCTCATTCTTCCCGATGTCCCCAGACCCAGGAAGCCTTCTTGTCGAGTAGTCTATGTAGGGGCTCAGCTACAGTCGCCTTCTGGGGCAAGAAGATGTTATAAAAGTTAATGAGTCCCAGGAAGGCTTGGAGGTCTGTTTTATTCCTGGGTCTTGGGGCGTTTTTTATTGCAGTTACTTTTTTTTCAGTAGGATGGATTCCCTTTTTGTCAAGAAGGTACCCAAGGAATTCAACCCTCTCAGTACAAAGTTGACACTTGTCTTTTTTTACTTTCAAACCGGCGTTTTTGAATTTCTGGAGAACCGTTCTGAGTCGTTTCTCTAATACGTCTCTAGTGGGGGCAGCTATCAAGACGTCATCGAAATAAGGCACGACCCCTTTTATGCCTTGTAGCAGTCTCTCCATCAGGCTTTGGAAGATGCCTGGTGCTACACTCACTCCGAACTGGAGTCTATTACATTTAAACGCACCTCTGTGCGTGACTATAGTCTGGGCCTCAGCAGTCTCTGCATCTACGGGTAGTTGCTGGTATGCCTGGGCTAGGTCCAATTTTGCAAATATTTTTCCACCTCCCAAGGAATGAAGAAGGTGTTGGACCACAGGTACGGGATAAGCGCTCTGCTGAAGCGCGTGATTTAGGGTGGCCCGGTAATCCCCACAAATTTTTATCGATCCATCAGGCTTTATGGGTGTTACAATCGGGGTTTCCCAACGGGCGTGATCGATCGGTTCCAACACCCCCTGGGCTATTAATTTGTCCAATTGTTCCTCAAACTTTGGCTTGAGTGCGAAAGGCACTCGACGAGGCTTAAGGCGGATGGGCGCAACCTCGGGGCTGAGGCTAAACGATATGGGGGATCCCTTGTACTTGCCTAGCTTCTCGGTGAACACGTCCTGGAACTCCTGGACGAGGGCCGCTTCCCAGTCGCTGCTTCCGGTCTGGTGAATGCCAGCTAGTTCAATCCCCAGTGGAGCGAATCACTGTAACCCCAACAAGCTGGGCCGGTCTCGATCGACGATGGTAATAGGCAGAGTTGTGGTGTGGTCCTTGAAGGACACCTGGACGTGGCGGGAACCGGCAACGGGAATCCTGTTTCCCTGGTAGTCCCTTAATATGATTTTTTGGGTGCTGAGGTCCTGGCGACGGATGTCAGGGATCAGCTGTTTGAAAGTTTTCCATGAGACCATTGATAGGGACGATCCCGAGTCTACTTCCATTACGCATGGACGATTCTCAATGGCGACCTTCACTCGGATCTTTCCTGCATCCAAGGATGATGCGTGACCAATGGTAATGGTTTGATGCACCTCTTCCCGTCTAGCTGACGCAGCAGGCGCTCTATTTCTGTAGTGATAGTGGTTCCATTGGTGATTCAGGCGGTCCCGATTTACAGGTGGGCTGCCCGTTGTTTGGCAGAAGTTGCTTTCTCTTCGGATTGGACTTGACCCTCGCTTGCTTCTGCAGACCTTTGTGATGTGGCCCCTCTTTCCACAGGAACGGCAGAGTGCATCGAGGAATTTGCAGTCAGATCGCGGGTGATTGGCCCCGCAACCGGCGCATTGACGCGAAGGTTTCTGGCTCCTCTGGTCTCGCTGGTCGCACTCTGACCTGAGTCGGTTGACCTCCTCTTCCTCACTATCAGACGAGGATTCGAGGTCTTCATGGTGAGCCGTTGTTGAGTGCCTCTCGGAAAAAGGCGTAGTATCACTGGCGAGTTGGCGGAGCGGTGCGTTGGTGCGGCGCATTCGAGCGGCCAACTTCCTGGTTGCTTCTGCTGCAGTAGTGTCGGCGATGACATCTGCGAGGTCGATGTCCCCTTTAGCCATGATCTTGCTCTGGGTCGTGTGGTCATCTAATCCCAGAACTATTCGGTCTCTCATGGCTTCCTCGAGGTTTGAAAAACCACAGAGTCCACCTAGGTTCCGGAGGTCAGCGATGAAATCTCCAACGCTTTCGTTTTCCGTTGGTCCCTCTAGTAAAACTCGTGTCTCCTGATGAGTGTTGGCACCGCGGGTGCATAATGGGCCCGAAGGATAGGAGCGAGGTTATCCCAATCCATTGTCTTAATTTCCGCTGGTTTAGCAAGTGCCTTAGCCATTTTAAAAACGGCAGGCCCGCAATGGGTCAGGAAGACCGCTCGTTTCTTGCCAGGCGCAGCGTCTTTCAGATTGTTGGTCTCCAGGAACATCTGGAACCTGTCTATATACGAGTCCCAGTCTTGGTTAGCCGGGTCAAATGGAGCGGGTGGCATGGCGCCGCTGGTCATCTTGCTGTTGTTGGCGCGCTCTTAGCCATGTGCTCTGTTCGGTGCTCAGCGAGTGCTCAGTCAGTTCTATCGTCTCCGCATCCCACCCTCGTCGCCAGTGTTAGATCTGGAGGAGTGGGCGCAATAACGGAGATGAGGCATCTGATAGTGACTCAACTCTTTAATAGTGACTTCAGAACAGAACAACATACTTGGGCAGCAGCAGCTCTTTTATAGAGCTGGCTACTGTCACAACAACCAATGAAACTGAATTAACTGCTCTAAAAGCGTCCAATCAGAGACGGCCCGCTGTCAGCCAATCAGGTCAGCCAGAGGCGGCCAATCACGATTCGCTTATCCGCGGGCCAATCAGAAGTGCAGGATTACGAGCCTGCTGCTGAAGTAAAGCTAGTAGGGTTATTGATGAATGAGTTTGCTTAGTTCGTAACATCCACCAATACTCTCTCCTTACCTCACAATTTCAGGCAAGTGTTGCAATGACAAATATGTGAATTCCGAACAGAATTTCATGGAATAATACTGAGACTTTGGACTTGATTTAGCCAGAAAGAGATCAGCAAACTCTGTGTTCCCATAAAGGTCTGAAAATGAAAGCATATTATTGCTTCAAAATACCATTTCTGAATTCCATATACTTTTCAGATGAGCAAAGCATAATGTTCACTGTAAGTGAATTGTAGTTTTCAGTTTATTCCAGTTTGTTTCAGTCATGAAACAAAAAACATTTGTTCTGGCATTCCAAAAAGTAAGGTGACCAATTTTTTTTACAATGAAAAGGAGGACACAAATAAATTGAAGAAAAAAAACAAAGCCACTTGCGCGTGGCACACTCTTGCACGCGGTGTACTCTTGTGCACGGCACTCTCTCTCAAAACAATTCTCAGATGTGGAGCGCATGCGTCTCATAATCGCGTCTCGCCACACTGTACCGAGCCTTGACGAATCGTCATGTCAAATACAAATACGTCACATCACACACAACGGACCTGATCGGCATCGATCAAATACGGAGATTTACAGATTAGTCTTCAAATATCAAAAAGGAGGACATGTAGGAGGACACTTTTTGAGAGAAGACAGAACTTACAAAAGGAGGACTGTCCTCCCTAAAGGAGGATGGTTGGTCACCTTACAAAAAGGGCTGCTGACAATGTTGAAATAAGTTACAGGCTGTTAGGCTGTCTGAATTCTCTGGATATAGCATTTATAAGAAAACAAATTAGTAACCAAAACTCATTAGCTATGTATAATTACTTCACAATGACTAAATCAAAACAGAAGAATAATGAGAAAAAAATGACCAGAAAGTGCTAACTTTTTGGAAAAGAATGCTATGTGATCATTTTAAAACAACTGTAACTGCTTCCTCCCTGCTAACAGCATCACCTTTGCCATCCTTCCATTCCACTTTCAGAACCTTTAACCCCACACAGGCCCTCAGCAGTGTCTGCATGGGTTTTTCATTTCTTCCCATCCCAGGTGAGACACTATCATTCTTTTGGACAGTCACTTTCCCTTTTTACCTGTCCTTTGGATTCCAAGGAAGAATCACAAAGGAGTCTTCTTTGGAGGCAATGCTTTTATAGTTTCCAGAGTCTTGGTAAGCACAGCTAAACTATGCAAATGCCACATCTTCAGAGGCTGGGGTGCATTTTTAAAATATTTTTGGGCAATGGACTCTTCCTCAATGAAGTACTGTGTATATTGTATCTGTTGTTAAAAATAGAGTTCAAAAGTGCAGATAGAAATCTTTCCAGAATTCACTTCTTCCTTAAACTTGCCCAATAACACATATAGACAAACATTCACTTTGCCTAATTGTTGTGACTCAAATTGTCAATAACAAACTCCTCTACTAAGGAAGTAGAAATACCTATTCTGCTAACTATAGTAAATGGCAGCTGAATAGAAACTGTACCTTTGGTCTTTCATTTCATTTCAAAGCTTTTATCCCCATTGCGGAGCTGAAGAAATTGAGTTCAAGAGTTTGTTGGTTGACTCTTTACTGATGTCTCTGCCTTCTCCTAATCAACACAAATATATCGAGTAGTACATGTTGCTATGTGTGACACATTGAGGGCAGAGCACCAAATTCACGCTTTACCCAGAATACTTTAACTTCTTACATGACAGAAAAATAAACACAGATGGCTGATGCTTCATTTAACATCATTATAAACATAATAAGTAGATTTTTCAAACCAGTTGTAGATTTCTCCAACATGGAGCAAACTCAGACAGAAACATGTTGCAAGTACTTCAGTAGCAACTTCAGCAGTTCAGAAACAGATATCAGTTTCATTTTAGTTCAGCAAGCAAGCAAGTTAGTTTCATCTTCAATAGACAGACTCAGAGCTCACAATAGCTTCAGAGCTGCAGAGCTTAAGATAGAGCCACACCTAGGCTACTTCTAGTTTCAGTTTCCAAACTGTTCTCGTTGGCTGATTTAGTTGCTATGCCTATTCATTGGCTGACCTTGTTACCGTGCTCTATTCCAGTTCATGAATATACTCTGACACAACTACATTTTGACCTTGTAGTCTTTCAAGTGGAAAAACCAGTTGGATTTTCAGTTATCAGTATGTAAATGATACCTAGCTCTACATCTCAATCCTGTGCAGATGAAGCTATCAATCTACTGACCCAGTACCTCAAGACTGTTTGCATATGGATGGGGAGGAAGTGACCAGTTCAATGCAAGCAAGATAGAATGGCTTTGGCCATTTGACCTCCCAGGTTTACAATATTTCTTTCATTAGTTTTGCATGGGGGTTTAATTCCCTATTCAGGACAGGTACACAACATGGGGGTTCTCCTGGACTTGCAGCTACTGCTCAATCAGAAGGTGACACCTATAACCAGGAGGGCCCTTGTCCAAACTGGTGTACCAGTTGCATCTCTTCCTTGACAGGAGGCCCTTGAAATAGTCATTCATGCCATTGTCACCCCCCTCCAAGGATGTTGGTAAGGACAGTGGGTGGGTCTCAGTCCTGAGAATTGAGGGGCACAAATATGGAGATGGGATTACAGTTGGGGGAATGAAGGTGGATGTCAGCGTTCCAGAAAAACAAACTCCAACACCAAAACTCCGAGACAGGCATTTTCTCAAAGTTCCATTTTATTTGAGTTGTCATACTGGTACATCTGGGAAAACTTGAATCTGAGAGTTTCGGGTTTTACCTCAGTAATTGAAATTCAAAGACCCAATCCCCTGAATCCATCAATCCATCACATGGCCCAGTCACCATCCGTCCCAACAGGACACAATCCTCTAACCATTCCTCAACCAAGGGCAGGATGACATGACCTTGACTGAAAAGAAGAATGTTATTATGTCAAACTACATATACCCTATGAAATCCCCCCTCCCAATTTCTCAGGCTCAGGAATGTGGCAGCATGGAAGCTGCTGGTGCTAATATGGCTTCCAAAGCTGACAGGGAACTAATCAGAAATTTGCATACAGGTTTGGGAAGGTGGGGTCTAGGGATTGTTATCAGGAAACCCCTTGTGGCTTTCAGAGATCCTGCCCAACAGGTTCCCAATTATGAAAACCTGTTCATCACGTTGAGGTCTAGGGATCAGCTGTGACTGTTGCTATTTTACCTACATTACTGCTGTACTACAATCTCCTTGCCTGATCTCCTTGGAGAATGGAGTCTGAGGTGGCTCAGGAGTTCAAGACTTCCATGGCAACCATTAGCGTCTCCCAGGTCATCTGGAGCCTGAATTCTGATTTAGCGTTCCTGTCAGAGAACTGGCAGTGTGATCTGAAATTGGGAGAACTTACACTGTCTCCTTTTCATGGTCAGATCAGACCTTGATTTCCTAGGGATTTTCCAATGCTATGACCCATCACAGGGACTGGACACAGTAGATTGGTCTGCTCCAACTGACTGATTGCCGAGCAGTTTCAAAGGAGCTGGGGACTATCCATGCTGGTCTGCTGCATGGACAAAAGCATTTAAAGTGTCAAACCCACGGCCCACGGTCCGGATGTGTCATGTGCTGGCCCTGCCCCCCCCCCAAGTTTAGTGAAGAGGAAAGGTCCCAATATGTCACGTGACATCGCCATGATGACGGGAGTTTGATACCCCTGATCTAAAGCATTGCTGGAGTTCAATAAGGGATGAACTCTACCAAACACAGGTGAGAGCCACTGTTAAAGCCTATACTGTGCCTTTAAGAGTGGCAAATTTTCTCAAATCTTATTGCATTTGCAGAATCCATTTCTTGTTACTGTAATGAGTCATCACTACTATGGAAGCTGTGCTAACACTTTCCTGTAATTGCACACTTTCACTAAGAAATAAGGATTAACTATCAAATTCAGCAATATCATTTCCACTATTTACATGTAGTCCCTTTGGGACTGAGGTTCCCAAGCAAAGATCATCAAACTCTGATTGTTAGAGAGGAAGGCCACTTCTTAAAGATGCAGGTAAAGCATTTTCATGCATTAATGGAAGGTGGACAAAAAGACCTTATAAAAGATATATCTGAAAACATTCAAGTTTCCTCTTCCAAGTTCAGATAGAAACAGATTTGCTCTTTGTTTATTTGTTTTATTAGATTTCTATGACTTAAGGTGGCATACACAGCAGTCAGTTTGTTCTGTAATAGCTCAGTGAAAACAGAAAATGTTCTCACTCTTTTTCCCCAACCTTCTTCATATGGTTTTTAAGAGCTTCCTCCAGTACAGTGGCAGCCTTCATCAGGCCCATTTCATTTTTTTCCCACCCCACATTAGATACTGCCACTTTAGGAATTGTCACCATTTTTTTTCCCTATCCCGTAAAAGAATTGGTAATATTTCATCTCAGAGACAATGTTTTTATAGTTTCCTATAGTAGTTATTGTATTGCTATGAAGTCAGTTTTCTGATCTAATCTACCTCTTGGGCAACATGTTGTTCCCTCAGAATGACAACATCTCAAGAGTTATTCAGCCTAAATTACTTTCTTCCAGTGAGGAAAATCAAAGTAATGTCAATAGATAGACTATAAGGTTAATATGGATACACACATACACAAACACACAAACACACACATTAGGATCAATACAATAAGCATTTTTATTATTTGAAATTATTTGACATTTAGTTGGAATGAAGCATGTTGAATATTATTTTCTGGCCAAAATGACATCATAAACATTTCCTTTCTTAAACTGAATGTCTTTAAAGCCAGCAGTTTGGAAGAGCATCCGATGTTCTGATTCTTTCCGTGACTTTCCTTCACATATAAGCAACATTAAAATGCAGTACAAATGAGCAGGAAGCGACTCAGATATTTTGTCATCAATAATTGGATCTATTGCTAAGACTCCACCACCTGTTGCGAAAGTAATTTGTTAAATAAGAAATAGCTCACCTACAAAAGAGGTAATGCATCACATTTTCATTTTTACGGCTGTGACCTTTCTCCCCAAAATTTCCCCCTCTTCTAAAAATATTATTTTGGGAAATTCGACTCTTTTCCCCTAGACTAAGTCTATGGTAGATTTTAATCTCCTGAAGGTCCTAAAAGGATATAAAAATGTTATGCAAACCCAGGGGGTTTCCGGTTTGTCGGCTTCGCGAGCGGTAGGGATTCGCGAAGCTGCGCGATCCCTGCCGCGCTAGCCGTTTTGGGGCTCCGATCCGGACGGGTGCGGAGCAAGGCTGCCCTGCAGGGTAGCTGAAGGTAAGGGGATCCGGAGGAAGGGTCTGGGGTGTTGCAGACCCCCTCCCTGGCCGGCAGAACCCCCTTTACCAGGACGGTGCAGCGGCGGTCCGTAATGGCCGCCACAAAGAAGTCGGCAGCCGGGCAAGTATGCGCAGGAGGAAGAAGAGAAAGTTATTAAAAGTGAAAGTTATTCTTGGTCGACCCAGGGCTTTGAGATTTATCTAATTTAATTCCTGGAAAAGATGGTTTTTTGATGATTTTTCCACAAGAGAAAAAAAGCGGCAATTTTGAGGTGCTGAAAGGAAAGTTTACTCTCCTCCCGACGGAATTAAGCCGGAGGGGAGAGGACAAAGAAAATATATAAATCTGGATCTTGTTGGAGGAGATGCCTTGAAGATTTGAGGACAGAAACATAATTTTAAAAGGCTTTAAAATACAGATTTGGACTCTCTTTTTTTTTTTTTTTGATACCACCCCTGGAAGAGGAAGGGAAATTTGGCTTGCTTGGATTTATTGAGGATTGTGGACTTTGGGATTGTTTTACCTTTCTCTCTGAATATTTGGTTGGTGTAAGAAGAAAGAGGAATAAAGAAAAGAAAAGATTTATTTATAATGGCTTTTCCTTCTGAGGACCTGAGGGATGAATATGAGCAAACAAAAGCAGCCTGCAAAGATGGTATGGAAAAAGCCTTTCTATTTCTAGAAATGGCGCTGGTTGATTACCAACAGACAATGAACAGATGGAAACAGAAGAACAACAACAAGAAAAAGACGAAGACGCCATCTTTATTGAATCTCAAAACTTATCTAAGAAAAGAAGGAAGGAAGAGAGCAAGGAAAATGAAGGACTTAAGATCTAAAAAAAACATTTGAGAAAGAGAAAAATATGATGCAAAGTAAATATAATGATAGCAAACAAGAGAAAAAGGGAACACAACAGAGAAGGGATCCCAGCAAGGCAGAGGTTAGAAGAAGAGGGGGGTAGGAAGATTTGGTGGGGAAGAAAGAAAGGGGAAAGGCGGGAGAAAAGCCTCAAAGTTTTAAAATTGGATGGGAGAAGAGGAAATTTTTTTAGGGACAAAGGATGAAATATAAATTTCTGCAAGAAAGATTCTGCTAGGTACAGAAGATGGTATTGTAACATTTATATTTGAAATAGTAAATTAGAATGGTTTAAGATTTAATAAGAAATTAAAATGTTGAAGTCTTTAATAATGATTGATTTTTAAAATGTAATAAAATATTGAAGGAAAGGAGGATACAATGTATTTAAACATTTTTGGTGGATAGAATGTACCAAGCAGAACCTAATTGGGTATTTGTTATGTTGAATGTTAATTTTACTAACTTAGGGGAGGATAGAAAGGCATCATACTCTGATTAGTGATTTCAGGAGAAATTCTTTTTATTATAAGAAGAGATAGAGGGATAATGAATGGGCAAAAGATATAAATATAATGATTTAATTAAGATGGATTAAATAAGATAGAATTGTGAAGAGTGAAATGTGCTGCCCATACAAAGAGAGGTAACTGGGGCCAAGGTACTTTACTAAAAGATTTTTTATATGTTTGTTTGTGTTTGTTTGTGTTTTATGAGAATATTGGGGAAATTTCTGTGGAAATACAGGAAAAGATTTAAATATGTAATGATTTGTTTGTTGTTGAAATTAATAAAACTTGTTTTAAAAAAAATGTTATGCAAACCCTGGATCCTTCATCGTTGCTTAATTCAAAACATATGCCACCTTTGCCTATTTCCTACAGGATTGCTTCCCATGCTCTACCTCTTCTGCTTCTATTTCATGACTGAAGCATCACAGACATTCTATGGAATCTTTCCACAAGTGTACTTTGTTTAAATTCAATGATAAGTGGCATTTCTCTGTCTTGGAAGGGTAAGAAAGAAACAGGTTTCATAACATAGCTTTTATAGGCACTATGGCAGAAACTGGATTCCATAGTATAGTAATGCTTCAATGTTGGTTAGGGAGCACACAGAAAGCTGCTATGGCCCAGGAGGCCTCAGTATGCTCCCTGCCACCTTCTCCCCACCCCACAAGGCTTAGAAGTTCCAGTCCTTCTCCTTGCACCATCATCTCCTGGTCTGCTATATTTACTTTTGTGTAGCTGCTGACAACTACGTCAAGCCAATGTAAACCACAACTAGACAGCATAATGTTCTGAAGGATAGAAAGGCTAGCACATGGAGAAGAGGGGAACTCATGTGTGGGCTGGAAAAAGGAAACTAGGCTAATGAAGATCTGAGCTTCCTTTCTCTGGTCCAACACAGCGGTTCCCTTCTGCACATGGAGGGCAGGGGAAGGCCTGCTGTGGATCAGAGAAAGAAAGCTCCGTCAGTCTCCAAGAAAGATATGTAGTGATTCTTCCAAACATAGGTATTTATTGGTCTACATGTACAGACAGAATCTTGCCAAACTGAAGCAGACTGCTAGCTTCATGAAGTGTTAAGTCTGGGAGCTATTGGGGGGGAATTGGCTTCATCCTCTTTCTCTTACACAAAATATCTGAACTCTGTTGTCTCTTATTCCTCTGGATGCACCACCTCCTTCCTAGGAATCCGCCCAACTACATTCCATCACATGTCAGACTTTTGGGGTCCAAGCTTCTATTCTGCATCCTAATCCAAAAATTCCCTTCCATGCATGGAGAGAAACTGCCTGTCCTCTTTTGGCACGCAGTTTTTCAGTCCCCCCACCACTTAACAAGCCACACAACTGCTTAACAGTCTCAATGAAAGATCCAGGATTGTGGTCACTGAGCGATGTGGTCACATATTTTACAGGTAGTCCTTGACTTACAACCCAATTGGGCCCCAAATTCCTGATGTTAAGCAAGATAGTTGTTAAATCACTGCAGTTGTTAAGTTGGTAACACAGTTATAGAATTAATCTGGCTTCCCCATTGACTTTGCTTGTCAGCAGGTTGTAAAAGGTGATCACATGACCCCAGAACACCACAACCATCATAAATAGGCAAGCATCTGAATTTTGATCACGTGCCCATCTAACTTCGAACAGTCACTAAAAGAATAGTTATAAGTCAAGGACTACCTATATCACTTAATGACTGCAAAGAACTACAACCAAACTTCTGAGACCCTTTTAGGTCATAAGTGAGCACTATCTCACTTGTCAAAGGTTGTTGCAAATACATTTAAAAATGTACGGATCGCTCTGATTGGTTTGTTTGTCTTCCCATTCACAAATGGCAATTTTTTCTCTTTCTAGCAATGCCTACCTGGCTTACAGGCTGTAAATACTTTTGTTAGTAGCTGGATACACTTTTCATCATTCCAATTATACAAAACTCTTGATAAGATGTAAAGATCTGCTTCGGGAATTGGATCTTTAAAAAAATCCCCTGTAACAAGAATAAATCTCTTAATAAGATAGGAATTTGTTAATTCTACTAACAACGTGGAGAAACAATTTACTCTCCTGTTCATAAAGCTTGCTCTACAGTGATACTACCATTTTTTAAACTACTGCTTTGCAATGGCAGAGATGTTAATTCAAAGGACATATTACCTTCGTGGAAAGAGATCTGGGATTCATCTGAAAATGCATTATATTTTTTTGATATTTCCACAACTCCAGGAAGATCGAAAAGTTTCACGGTACAATTTGGGTACACTGAAATCAATTCCTTAGCTAAGCCACCGCTACTTCCTTGGGAAAAAAACAACACAATGCAAAAAAGGAACTATGTGAGACAGATATCCTCCATATCAATATTTTTAACAATTTACTAGAACATTTGTTATGATTTTTAGCTTACCTCATTATTTTATTGTTCATATAGCTATGCTAAACAGACATATAATATTGTCATTTAAAGAAGTGTACAAATGTATGTTTGTTTGTTTGGTTATTTATTTATATATCAAACTTATTAAATGTGCATCTCCCTCACCAGGGGCTCTGAGGGGTGTACAATCAATAAATAAAACATTTTACAACCCTGTAATCCCTTTTATCAGGATGGAGGTCAGGGCAACTAACTGAAGCTGAGCATTTCCTGGTTGGTGCCCTTCCTGACGCCTATGCAGAGTTTGCAGCAGATATTTTCTCTTTGCAGCTTGATAGAGAAACGTATGTTGCTGCCTAGGATTGAACTCTCAACGTTCTGAGTGGGAGGCAAGCATCTTCACCTCTAGGCCATGATGCCATTCAATAATAAAACATTAAAAATGAATAATTTAAGATTAAAAATGTAAGACATTATAAAAGTGCAAGAGATAGAGAGATCCAAGATGGGAAGACAAAAAGTTAATACAGGAGGGGCATGGGTGATGTCATGAATTCTCTCCTATGGATGTGTGGGCTCTGATGTCCTCTACAGCCAAGTTTTGATACCATTACAGAAGGCCAGAAGATTGAGGACTTTCCTCAGTTCTGGGGGCAAGATGTTCTGCAAAGCAGGAACAGCAGCAGAAAAGGCCCTTTTCCTTGACCCAGCCAGTCAGAATTTTCTGACTGACATGTTCTGTAGCACAAGTACAGCACGCCGATAGAGTGGTTCTTCTCCCCAAGCCCAAGAGTGATTGGAAGATTGCCAGCTTGGATGCAGATAAAAGTCCCCATGCTTGGAATTGGGTGTGGAGGGGAGGTTTGTATGTGTGTGCACACAACACACTGAAGGAAAGGTCCTTCCCTCCAAGCTCGGGGCACAATTGCCAGCATGGATGAAGATAAAAGTCCCCAAGTTCAGAATGGTGCGTGTGTCTCTGTGTCTCTATGTCTCTGTGTGTGTTCACTTCTCTCAAGCCAGGCCAAGCCAGGAAACCAGAGTGGGAGGCCCAGGCTCATGACAAGTTTTCCCCATGGCAAGCTGCCTAGGGCAAGTTGTTCTGCAGCCAACTGACAATGGCGAGTTATCTCATGCCAGCCTGGATAAACCCTTATAGGGGTGGGGTGGAGATGGGGGTTTGGGTTGTTTGTTTGTTTTTGTTTTGGCAAAGTTTCAGTACAGGTTTGCCATTGCTTCCTTCATTGGGCTGAGAAAAAAAAATGACTGGCCCAAAGTCATCCAGCTGGACTAAAACTCCTGGTTTCCAGGTTTCTAGCCTGAATGTTTTAACCACCACAGGAGCTGGCTCTCTTTTCATTCAATGCATCATTACACTATTATCTCAGGCAAGGGATGGAAAAGGTAGGAAAAGAGTTATTTCATCTTCAAAAACATGCCCATCTCTTTCCAAACAGTCTCAGTATTGTTGGTACTTACTGTGAGTCATTGACTAATTCTGATAAGCTAAGCCATTTTAAAATTGGGTATTTATAAATAATGTTCAAAACTCTAGAAGAGAAGATCACAGGGTAGAATTCTACAAGCCTACAGTACTTTTACAATCAGGGAATTATAAATCTTAATAGAGCCTGAAAGACTTTCAATCCAGTTTCTCCAAAATTTATTTATTTATTTTATTTATTTTGTGAAACAATTAGATAACAAGTATAAGTATAAACATGGTTATAAATATATGAAATGGATATGAATAAGAAAAAGAAAGAAACAATAGGACAGGGACGGTAGGCACGTTTTGGTGCACTTATGCACGCCCCCTACAGACCTCTTAGGAAAGGGGTGAGGTCAATAGTAGACAGTCTAATGTTGAAGATTTTGGGGGTTGGGGAAGAAACCATAGAGTCAGGTAGAGTATTCCAGACATTGACTACTCTGTTCCTGAAGTCGTTTTTCCTGCAATCAAGTTTGGTGCGGTTTATCTTTAGTTTGTATCTATTTAGTGCTCTTGTATTGTTTTGGTTGAAGCTGAAGTATTCATTGATAGGTAAGACATTGCAATGTATAATTTTATATACTATACTTAGATTGAACCGAAGGCGGCGTAGTTCTAAGTTGTCTAGGTCTAAAATTTCAAGTCTGGTGGCATAAGGTAGAGGAGTGGAGGATTCTTCTCGTAAAGTATTTCTGGACTTTCTCAATTGTATGAATATCAGATATGTAATGCGGGTTCCAGACTGATGAGCTGTATTCAAGTATTGGTCTAGCAAATGTTTTATATGCTCTAGTTAGTAGAGTGATATTATCGGAGAAAAAGCTATGCAGGATTAGGTTAACAACTCTTAATGCCTTTTTGGCTATGTAGTTACAGTGGGCTCTAGCACTTAGATCATTTGAGATGAGTATTCCAAGGTCCTTGACAAAGTTTTTGTCATCAATAATGTCTTGACTATTCAGCTTGTATTTTATTTTTTGATTTTTTTTGCTGATATGTAAGACAGAGCATTTATTTGTTGAGATTTGAAGTTGCCATTTGTTTGACCATTCTGACACATAGTCGAGGTCTTTTTGAAGGGTAGCAGCATTGTCAGTGGTGTTGAATAGCTTTACATCGTCACCGAAAAGAACGCAATTGCTCTAAATAAAATCACAGAGGTCATTAATATAAAGTATGAAGAGAGTTGGTCCTAGAACACTGCCTTGGGGGATACCACTGTTCACAGGTACAGGATTTGATAGGGTACTCCCAATTTTGACCATTTGTTGCCTGTTTGACAGGAATGCTTCTATCCAGTTATGCAGGTATCCAGAGATACCATAAGACCTTAGTTTTAGGAGTAGTTTGTTGTGTACCACTGAATCAAAGGCTTTACAGAAGTCTATGTAGATTGCATCTATTGCTTTGCTCTGATCGAGTTGTGTAGTCCATATGTTTTTGCAGTGTAAGAGTTGCAGGTTACAGGACAGTTTCCTTCTGAAACCAACTGTTTGTTAGAGAGTAGGTTATTTGTCTCTAAGTGGAGGATAATGGATTGGTTAATAATTGATTTCATGACTTTACAGGTGACACCGGATAAAGAGATTGGTCTGTAATTTTCAACTAGCCTGGGGTCTCCCTTTTTGAAGATGGGAATGACCATGGCTAGTGACCATAGATTTGGCAAGGAGCTGGTCCTGAAAGATTTTTCAAAGATTATGCTTAGAGGTTCAGCTATGGCAGTGAATAGCTTTTTTAAGAAGTAGGCACAAACTCCGTCCGGTCCAATAGATAGAGATGGTTTTAGATTGCGTAGTGCTTTTTCAACATTGTCTTCTGTAAAATGTATTAGATCATTGTAGTTTTCTGTGGTTCGACTAGGAAATATTGGGCATGATCCATTGCTGTTTACAAATACTGAGCCAAAGAATGTGTTAAAGAGGTTGGCTTTAATGGTGTCATCGTTGTTGTCTTTACCATTAGGTCCTATCAGGGGTGGGATGGACCTTGAGTCTTTTAGTTTGTTGTTTACAAAATTGTAGAAAGCGCAGGTGAAATTGGTGCGTAGAAGGTTTTCCTCTTGTTTAGTGTGATAATTGGTACATTCAGTCTTTATCTGGTGGCATACATTTTTGTATCGGCTTTTAAAGTTGGCAACGTGACCAGATTTGTTTTTCCACCAAAGAGATTTCTTTTTGGATTGGAGCTTCCTTATTGTTATGGGTAATTTGTTTTTTCTGGTTTGGGGAGTTGTTATTTGTACATATAGTTTGATGACCCTTTTGACTTCAAGTAAAAAAATATCACATAATATCAAATTGCTAATAAGGGGCATGATGAATATCTTCACATACTTACCACCCATATCATAAATGAGCTGAAATTCAGAAAGATCAAAGGCAGAGACCACTTCTTTTCCATAGAGACTCCAAGCCTCACTCATGAAATGGAAAAAGCTTTCAACACCTTCCTTTGAACTAGAATTGAAATTTGCATTGGCAGATGATCAACAACTACATGAAATACAATATGATTAATGTCTGATCATATGTCTAAAATTATATTTTTCATTATGTAGCCATGGTTTCTGCAGGCTTTTGTTAATTATCTAGTTTTAAAGAACAGATTATTTAATATTTGTCTTGAAGTTTGATGGCATTAGTAATCCATATGACCTAGATGAATTATTCTCATTTCCATCCAATTTGTACCCTGAGCAATTCCTGGGCAGAATTGTTGAACACTGTGTGCCAACATTTGCCTCAGGATCAACTGTCCTGAAAGGATCTCAAAAGTAGTTCAACATTCTTGTGGACTAGCATCGGAGCAACAAAAGTATATTACAAGGATGGACTAGTTTACAACCTAGACTGATGGACTAGTTTACAACCTAGACTGGAGAATCTCTGGGTAATGAACGAAAGCATCTTTGTTTCTATACTGGACCATACTGCACATTCTAGCATTTGAGATGTAGATGACCTAGCTGTACTTGTAGATTCCAGTTCTCCCTTTTGAAAATTAATTCTTGATCAGTGAGACAGGTTGTAAAAATATCCCAATGCCAGAAAAGAAAGATTGAAGGCTGAAAGAAAAAAATATCATAAGATATAAGGGCATGGGAAAGTTTATAAATTATTCATGCTTCATTAAGATCCAAACATAGCTACTTTTCATACTATTTCTTTTCAGGGTAATCAACCTTATGCAAAGACCAGGTAATAATAGATGAGCTGGGAAGTAGAAGATAACAAGAAACACACACACACAAACCAAGATTATGAAAACAATAATCAGCATATCTCTCTATGCCTTCTTCTCCTTGCAAATCATCCAGGGGTGATAAATTGGCTGATGGACTAGTTTACAACCTAGACTCCAAAGTTGTGATTGTAGGATGGATGGAATAGTGTGAGGATTATTAGAATAAAACTGGGCTTTGGTTCTCTTTGTGGCAGATTGCTCAAAATTAGTGTTGGTGGGTAGTGCTGCTAGTCTAAGCTTGTTTAGTAAATTTAAACAAAACTTTCAAGAAAACATATTTGCAGAGTTGCAAAGTGAGATTTGATAAGAAAATTAAAAGCAAAACAGCTATTTACTATCCAATCTCTACAAACAAAAGTCATACAAATGCTACTTTACCTGTACTGAGGTCCATAAAATTCATTTGAAGGAGTGCCATATATTGATAGCATCGGAGGTTTCCCATCCCTGTAGCAGATGTTTTGTTTTTTGTTTTAATTGAAAACAACAAAAATACCATTAGCTATTATATTCTTCTACTTCCCCAGCATCAAAATAGTGTTTCTATTCAAATAGCATAATAATATTACTTGCAAAAGTTACTCCAAAAATATCATAGGCTCTAAACAGTACTGAAACCTGGGAAGTGAGTGGATCTGACAGAAACTGACTCGTTATGTCCTTCTTGTTTCACTAAATAGTTATTAAATTCATTTAGTCAATCTTTTTGCAGGATATTTTTTGTCATTTTCATCATTAGACTTTTTGAATTCTGATATTTGATGAACTGAGTTTTGCTTCAATCATCAAAGTGTCTTTCTAATTAAAATGCAGCTAAGACAATGTTTTAATCAGATTAAAAATCTTAACCCTAATTTTTATAAATTGGCTTTCTATGTATATCTGCAGGCATGCCATGCAAAGGCATCTTTTCCAAAGACATTGAGCAACAATTAAATTTTGATTAAGTGAATAAATAACACCACTGGAAAATCCAAAAGGAAATGGGTGTGTATAATCAGTTCACCACCATGGCATCTGCTGAAACTCTATATCTTAAATTAAACAGACCTAGAGGTGCAGAGATAATTACTTCTTCAATCTCAGGAGAGACCACTGAGAAGATAGACAAGAGAGAAAATCTATTCAGTGATGATGATTCTACAGTAATTGAGTGAACAAATATGCAAATGATACAGCAAACAAAACTGCCACATGGTAAGGACACTAATCCCTGTTACTTGTTGGAAAGGAAGACTATCATCCTGACCTAATATTGTCTTTGAGAAGAAGTTTTTACTTTACTGGTACTCCCTTCTTACCTCACAGCTTCAGACAAATGTTGCATAGCTGGATACACAGCTTCTGAATGGAACTTCATGGTATAATACTGAGACTTTGAGCTTGATTTAGCCAGAAAGAGATCAGCAAACTCTGTGTTTCCATAAAGACCTGAAAATGATAAAACAATTACTTCAAAACCTCGTTGCTGAATTCCATATACTGAATTCCTTGAGATAAGCAAAGCATAATAATGCTTTTAGCATTATTTCAGTCATGACACCCAAAACATTTGATCTGGCACTCCAAAAAGAATTGCTGACAATCCTGAAACAGCTGTAACTGCTTTCTCCTGCTAACAGGATCACCTTTGCCCTCCTTCCATTCCACTTTCAGGACCTTTAACCCCACACAGGCCCCCAGCAGTGTCTGCATCCCGGTGAGACTGGTCTTCAAGCGCTCAGCCACAGTCGCAGAGGAGAGCGGTTCCCCCGACTCCCTCAGCAAATCAAGGACACCCAGCTCACTTGAAGTAAATATGATCTGGAAAGACATGGACAAATGTACAAAAAGGAACGTTACTGCATCACTTTAAGTGTGAGTAGATTTCTGCTTTTTCTAGATCTTACTCAGAGCTGAACTTGCTCTCAAGACAATGATAGCTTTAGCCATGAAAGCCAGCTGTTTGGCCTTGGGTCAGTCACTTCCTCTCAACACAACTGACCCAGTGGTGGGATTCAATTTTTTTTACTACCAGTTCTGTGGGCGTGGCTTGGTGGGCATGGCAGGGGAAGGATACTGTAAAATCTCCAGTCAGAGGTGGCATTTGCCAGTTCTTTGAATTATTCAAAATTCTCGCTACCAGTTCTCCAGAACTGGTCAGAACCTGCTGAATACCATCTCTGAACTGACCTCACTGAGCTGTTGTGGGGAAAATACCAGAATGGAGGTCTGATGGATATCTTTGCTACATTGACTTATTTGTGTATAATAATAAATGTGGGATAAATAAATAACTATTGCTCTAGGACCAAGCATGATTATGTATGGCAACTATTCTTGCCCGCTGCATCTGTTGCTGATGAGCAAGAGAAGAAATGGGCTGTTCAGGAATCTGCTCTTTTGTGCAACCACATCCACACAGTCTGGAATGATTAAGTGCAGTGACACTCATGACAGATGGTAAGATTACTTCTCTCTTGAGAGCTTGAATTTGTTTAACTTACCAGTATTAATGGGAAAACAGCTGGAAGGAGCCAAAGAAAAATTTCAATTGTTGGGGATTATGGGATCATGTCTGCTGATGAGATAAATCAATAGGAAAGCAAAATAAAGGGAAGGGATTGTTTTATAATACATCTGCAATCCAATTTTTGGAGCTCACTCAAAGAATGCAGCAAAACACCTTGTGTCATTTATACAACTTATATGTATGTTTTCATTATAGGAAAGTTTTCAGCATTCAGTGGTTTTCACTTCCATGAAGAAGACAAAGAAAGCTGGTTTGCAGTCGTGGTTAAGGCACCAGGCTAGAAAATAGGACAGCTGAGTTTCAGTCCTGCCTTAGGCCTGAAGCCAACTCAGTGATCTTGGGCCGATCATTCTCTCTCTGGTCAAGGAGGAAGGCAAAGGCAAATTATTTCTAAACATGTTGTCCAAAAAAATCCACCGACACATGTCCAGGGAGGTATAAAGAGGCATCCCACAAAAAGAAGGAAGTGAAAAAATTTTGTTTTGTAAGTTTTACTACTTAATATACTATTTGTAAGTATTACATGTCTTACCTTTGAGATTACAAATGAATGTTGATGATGAAAAAACATTTTAATATTTTCAGCGTCTTCAGGTGAATTCATTGTGACCCCAGGAAGTTGTACAGTAGCCCTTTTCATATTAAATCAAATGTCTCCAGCTTACGAGGCCAGTTCTTGCCTTTCTTCTTCTCCCAGAGGCCTGGATTGCAATGATAACTATAAGCAGACAAAAAGAGGAAAAAGAGCTAATAAAATTATTAGCCAGAAAGAAGTCTGGGTGGATACTGTAATAATTATTATCATCTTCAGATTATTATGTATTCTGTTTAAAAAAAGTAAAGCTATGAGTTGACTTGAACTATTTTGGACTCTGTGGACGTATATATTGTCTTTCTGAACATAGTATTGTGCAATTACCACTAAAAACAATATTTTGCAAGCATTTAGACAGCATTGTGTTTCTATTTTGTACAGCATTGTGTTTGACACAGCATTGTGTTTGCTCCCTACAGCATTGTGTTTGCTCCTATTTTTGCTCAATCTGCTTCAGCTTTTTCCTGACTAGAAACAATCAATCTGTTAGAGGAAAAGAAAGAACAGAGTGTCTACTTAATTCCTTTCCATTTACACTGCCTAGAATGTTTCATGTTCAAAGAACCTTCAAAATATATTTTATAAGCATAAATTACAAACTCCTCCACATGTACATCTGATCCTCTTTATATTAATATTTAGTTGTCCACCATAAGACTGTTAAGTGGGATGTCCACTCTCTCTCTCAGCCAAACTCACCTCAGAGGGTTTTTGGGTGGAAAATTGGAAGAGTAAGATATATGATATATATTCACCACCTTGGACTACTTATAATATAATTAAAAATCTAATAAATAAAGTAATAAAATCAAGGATGCCAGAGAAGCAATTTGCTACAATAACGGAGAATCTGGCAACCTAATCCTTCCACCATGTCCTTCATAAAACTCTGACAGTCACAGATTTGTTTGTTCATATTGTTAGTTTTCTACTTCTTCTCCCCTCAAGACAGCAAAAATAGCCAGCTTTCCTTACAACAATACCATCAACCTGAGTCTTCTTCCTCAGGTCCTTTCCATTTGTTCCCATCCCAATCAGACACTGCCATTTTCTTCTATGGTCCAGGTCTCTTTTTACCTGTCTTTTGGATTCCAAAGAGGAATCACGAAAGTATCTTCTCTGGAGAAGTGCCTTTGTAGTTTCCACAAAGGTAGTAAGCTACAGATAAAATATGCAAATTCCTCACCACCAGAAGAGGCTGAGGTGATGGGGTACATTTTAAAATATTGTTAGGGTTGATTACCTGAAGTTTGAAGGCAGAACATCAAACTCATATATCTGAACCTTGCATGTCAAATATTCACCCAGAATACTTTATCTTCTTACCTGCAACCTTTTGGTCTTATCTTATCAACTACATTCTGACCTTGTAGCCTTTTAAGTGGGAAAAACAGCTAGATTTTCTGTTATCAGTACGTGGACTATACCCAGTTCTGCATCTCAACCCCAGGCTTGCAGATGAAGCTGTCAATCTACTAGCCAGTATCTCAAAACCTTTGTATCTAGATGAAGAGGAAGAGTCCAGTTTCATGCAAGCAAGCCTGAATCCCAGGGATGGGATCCGACCAGTTTATTGATTTTATGTTTTGCATAATACACCCAAAATGTAAAATCATACACCATGCGCGTGCATATCATTGTCAACTAGCTGCCTGGACAGCTGAGCAGTGCTGTGCGCGGGTGCATAGCGGTTGAAAAAGCACTTTTTTCCTGCTTTTTCAACTGCAGCTGTGTCGTGCAAAGCAGCTGCGGTTGAAAAAGCAGGAAATAAAGGTCAGGTAAGAGCCCAGGCGGGCAGGTGGCCCAAAAGAGCAGCAGACATAGAACCGGTTCTATGTATGCTCTCTGTCTGCTGCTCTTCATAGCAACCAGTTCTATAAAGATGGACAGAACTGGTAGCATCCCACCCCTGCTGAATCCCTTTGGTTGTTTGATTCCCCTGGATTTAGGATACCATAGAATCCCTTCTGGCTTTCAGGGACCTTGCCCAACAACTCCTGGTTGTGACAAACTGCTCCTTATATTGGGCTCTAGGGATCGATTGGGACTGTTGATGCTGTACCTATTCACCTCCTACACTGCAATCTCCTTACCTTTCTCCTTACTTGATCTCCTTGACTCCAGATTGGCAGTGGAATTCCTCAGACGTCCTTCTCTGGGAATGGAGTCTGAAGTGACTCAGGAGCTCAGGGCTTCCATAACAGCCATGAGTGTCAACCACATGGGTGTCAAACTCCTTTGCGAAGCTGGGGTGGGCATGGCCTGCACATGATGCATTCGGCCCACAGGCCGCCATTTTGACACCCCTGGCCTACCAGGTCATCCAGAGCCTGACTTCAATTTAGTATTCTGTCAGAGAACTGGCAATGCGATTTGAAATTGAGAGAGCTTATTCTGTCCCCTTGTCATGGTCGAATCATACCCTGATTTCCAAGGGATTCTTCAGCAACACAGGCAAACTGAATCCCATAATTGGTCTGCTCCAGCGACTTACTTGCTGAACAGTTTCAGAGGATGCTAGAGACTATCCCTGTTGGTCAGCATGGGCCATCCAAGGTTGTGCTTGTTACTTGGAACAACAAGGCTGCTGAGGCCTTGGATCAGATTGCATTCATCTCTCTCCTTTTCGTCACTCTCCGTGCTTTACAGAAGAGTTGAGAGATCAACTAGGAGAAGAGACATTTAGAATATTGCTGGTGTAGGCAACTCTACTAAACATAGGTGAAAACCACTAAAAAAGACTTGGTTGTGGTTATAAGGGTGGCAATACTTCTCCATCATTACTGTGTCTGCAGAATGCTATCTGACACTCCTATTCTGTGTGACAAGGACCTTCCTAGGTAGGGAGGACTTGGATAACTTCTTTCATGGGTATATTGAAGCATGTGTATGGCATGTGTGGGATTAAATTGCAGTGTTCTCAGCAGTCATATGCATTTCTCATTATTCCCATGAGTCATCATTACTATGCAAGCTGTCCTGGATGCTAGATGATTCCCAGGTGCAATTCAAGGTGCTGTTTCTGTGCTTATACTTTCCTGTGTAATCAGGAATGTTAATGGCTGCATGATGGCTTGGGTCTTAAAGGCATTCTTTTTTCTATAATTGCTGAATTCTTTTCATTTTTGTTATTATCATTTATCACAAGGGTCACACAATTACCTACCACTCTTGGTATCTTTTAGTGGATTAAAGTATCAAAATAAGATGGAATCATAGTGTGAAATATGGCTGCACTAAGAAATTAGGATCAAGTATCAAATTCAACAGCATCAGTTCCATCATCTATATATGGTTCCTTTGGGACTGATTTTCCCAAAGACTGGCAAACTCTGACTCTTATAAAAGAAGACCACTTCTTAAGTATGCAGGAGAAGCATTTTCATGCATTAATGGAAGGTGGCATTTCCAATTGTATGATTGAGTGTGTTGCCTTCTTCAAGATCACACAGCAACATATTTGCTGTTGGTTTGTTTGTTTTATTAGACTTCTATTAAGGTGACATATATGGCAGTCAGTTTGCTCCGTCGTAACCAATGAAAGGGGGAATTGTTCTTGCTCTCTCTGCCTAACCTTCTTTATCGTGTTTTTAAAAGCTTCCTTTGCTGAAGGCTTGAACCTACAGCACCTTGTAAGACATATAAGTACTTCTGTATCCTTACTGTATCTGCAGAATGCTACCCCACACTCCTATTTTGTGAGGCAAGAATCCCCTTAGGTAGGGAGGACTTGGAGAACTTCTTTCATGGGTATATCAAGGTATTTGTGTGGCCTCTGTTGGATTATGCTGCAGAGGTCTCAGCAGTCATGTGCATTTCTGATTATTCTGATGAGGCATCATTACTATGCAAGCTGTTCTGGCTGCTAGATGATTCCCAGGTACAATTCAACATGTTGTTTCTGTGCTTAAACATTCCTGTGTAATCAGGAATGTTAATGGCTACATGATGGCTTAGCTCTTAAAGGCATTTTTGTATAATTTCTGAATTCATTATTCATTATTGTTATTATCATCATTTATCTCAAGGGTTGAAAAATTACATATAACTCTTGGTAGCTTTCAATGAGTTAAAATATCAAAATAGATGGACTCCTAGCATGAAAATATGGCTGCCCTAAGAAATCAGGATTAAGTTTCAAATTCAGCAGCCTCAGTTCTACTATCTATATATTGGGACTTTGGAACTGATTTTCCTGAAGATCTTAAGGATACAGGAGAAGCATTTTCATGCATTAATGGAAGGTGGCATTTCTAATTCTATGATTGAGTGAGTTGCCTTCTTCAGGATTATACCACAACATACTTGCACTGCCATTTTCTTGGATGGTCACTGTCTCTTTTTACCTGTCTTTTGTATTCCAAAGAAGATTCCAAAAGTATCTTTTTTGGAGACAGTGCTTTTATATTTTCCAAAAACTTAGTAGGCTACAGATAAAATATGCAAATTCCATATCTCCAGAAGAGGCTAGGAGGATGTGGTGCATTTTCAAATATTGTTATGGCAAGAGGCCATATGTACAATGTACTCAATGTACTTTATCTGTTGATCTTTTGTTAGAGTTAAAAAGAGAAGGTCTTCCCAGAATTCATGGGAGATGTTTAAACAAGTTTCCCTTAAACATGTTGTTAAGTACGAAGCATGGGCGTAGAAACGGAGACGAAACTGCTTCACGTGAACTTCAGCTCTTTATTTAAAGCATGATAACAGAGACAAAAAAAACCCGGATAGCGGCCGCCCTTTTATAGAGTGAACTGCTATCCGGATGACCAATGGATGTTGTTATAGGGTTTGAACCTCGTCCAATGGGACTCGGCCCGCCAACAGCCAGTCAGATTGCTCGGAATTAACCAATCATAACTTGCCATTATATGGGCCAATAGGAAGTGCAGGATTACGATCCTGCTATGCAAATGCATCTTTATTAATTACATTTCTTTAGTTCACAACACCCCTCCCCCCTGGGTTCCGTTTGACGGCCGTGGTGACGTAATCTCGCAGGTATGCAGGTTGTTTTACCTGCCTAGTTGATTTCCGCTGTTCCACCGGTTTTTGTTTAAAGTTCGGTTCCGGTGGAACGCAAGGCTCGTTTCCGCCCGGGGTTGATTCCGTGATACTATCAGAGTCCCTTAAGTCCATTCCTGGATCGGGCGGGCCTGTTTCCGCTATGGTGCTCCTTTGCGGGAGGATGGCCCCAATCCCGGACTTTCTTCAGGTGGCGCGAGCACTCGGTTTAGTGGCCGTCTGTCCTCGATTACGTCGTCGTCTATGCGGTCTTCGTCCCCCTCGGTATTCCCTCCCCCCTGAGTTTGGAAGTCCTGGGGGTCGCTGATATTTGGTTGTAAACGAGATCGAAGTTGGTCTATGTGGCGTTTCCATATCTTGCCGTCTGTCGTCTTAAGGTGGTAAGATCTAGGGCCAGTGAGGTAGACTACGGTGGCTGGGACCCACAACAGTTCGCCTGAAAGGTTTTTAGTGTAGACCAAGTCGCCTACCTTGAATTGGCGATACGTTCCGCTGGATCCGCAAGGTTTCTCTGGCTAATAAGATGGGTGTAATCGGTTGAGGTGGGAGCGGAGCTTCCGCCCCATTAAAAGTTCGGCTGGAGTCTTGTTGGTGACACTGTGGGGGGTAATGTGTTGTAGTAAGAGTATTTTGTTCAATCTAGCGTCGATGTCCCCCGGATCCATTTTTTGGAGTGTCTTTTTAAGGAATTGGACCATCCGTTCCGCTCTACCGTTTGCCGCAGGGTGAGCCGGCGAAGTTAAGGCATGGCGGATGCCTCGGTCCGCCAAGTATTGTTCGAAGGTGAGAGCAGTAAATTGGGGTCCGTTGTCGGAAACTAGAACGTCCGGGAAACCATGTGTTGCGAATAATCTATCTAGTTTTTTAATAACGGAGTCAGTAGTCGTGCTTTTCATCTTGTGGATTTCGAGCCAGTTAGAGTAAGCATCCACTGTTAGGAGAAAAGTGTGTCCCTTCGTAGGTCCCGCGAAATCAATGTGGATGCGGGACCACGGGCCTCGAGGCGTTTCCCATTCAGTGGGGGTTGCTCTCGGTGGGGCGTTGCTGACCTCTTGGCAGTTTCTACACGTGGTTACCCAGGCTTCAATTTGTTTATCGATGCCTGGCCACCACGCGTAGCTTCGAGCGAGAGCCTTCATGCGGACGATGCCCGGATGTCCTTCATGGAGGGTTTGCAACACGAGTCGCTGTAGTCTCTCTGGCACGACGACTCTATCTCCCCATAGGATGCAGCCCTTCTGGGAGAATAGTTCCGTTTGGCGGTGTTTGAACGGCGCAAAAGTGGTGGGGGTTTCTTCTACTGGCCAGCCGCGTTCGACCCAACTGAGAACTTTTGCGAGGATAGCGTCCCGTTTTGTGTCGGCGGCGATATCCCTTGCCATTAGTGGCGGCGAGTTGAGGGTTTCAATTTGCAGCCTATTGAGGGTCGGAGCTGGGTCGCTGACGGTTTCCGGAAGTGGGGAACGGCTCAAAGCGTCAGCGTGGAGAATGGCTTTCCCTGGGCGATGCTGCAGTACGTAGTTGTAGGCTGCTAGGAATTCTGACCAGCGAGTCATTCTAGGTGACAATATATGCGGTGTTGGTTTATCACCTGCTAAAATGCCAAGTAAAGGCTTGTGGTCTGTGACTAGAGTAAAGGGCCGCCCGTAAACATATTCGTGAAATCGTTTCACGGCCGATACAATAGCAAGAGCCTCTTTGTCAAGTTGGCTATAGTTTCGTTCAGCCTTTGATAACGTGCGGGAAAAGTAAGCAATAGGAGCCTCATTCCCGTTTGGTAACACGTGGCTCAAAATGGCTCCAACCCCAAACGGTGATGCGTCGGATGTAATGTTTAATGGCAAAGTCTCGTTGTACTGCATTAGCACAGCGTCGGAAGTTAATAAGTCTTTAACCTTTCTGAAGGAGTGTTCTTCTCTGTGACCCCAAACCCAAATGGCTTTCTTGTCGAGAAGTCGATGTAAGGGTTCGGCTACTGTTGCCTTGTGAGGCAAGAAGATGTTATAAAAATTGATGAGTCCCAAGAAGGCCTGGAGATCAGCCTTATTTTTAGGTCTTGGGGCGTTTTTAATTGCTTTGAGTTTGGTCTCGGTGGGGTGAATCCCTTGTTTATCGAGGAGATACCCAAGAAACTCCACCCGCTCAGTACACAGTTGACACTTATTTTTTTTTCACCTTAAGGCCGGCGTCTTTGAATCTATGTAGAACTAGTTTGAGACGCCGTTCGAGCTCTTCTTTATTAGGGGCCGCAATTAAAACGTCATCAAAATATGGCACAACCCCTTTTATGCCTTGCAAAAGTCTCTCCATTAGACTCTGAAATATCCCGGGAGCTACACTCACTCCGAACTGGAGTCTGTTGCATTTAAAGGCACCTCGGTGTGTAACGATAGTCTGTGCCTCTGCGGTTTCCGTATCAACGGGTAGTTGTTGATACGCTTGCGCTAAGTCTAACTTTGCGAAGATCTTCCCGCCCCCCAGGGAGTGGAGAAGATGTTGAACCACCGGCACCGGATAAGCGCTCTGTTGGAGTGCATGGTTCAGGGTGGCGCGGTAGTCTCCACAAATTCTGATCGACCCATCCGGTTTGATGGGGGTTACGATTGGGGTCTCCCATCGGGCATGGTCAATAGGCTCCAACACCCCTTGAGCTATTAACTTATCAAGTTGCTCGTCGATATTGGGTTTAAGGGCGAATGGTACCCGACGAGGCTTAAGGCGGATAGGGGCTACTTCTGGATTGAGGTTAAATGATATAGGGGTCCCTTTGTACTTGCCTAAGTTGTCCGAAAAGACGTCCTGGAATTCCTGGACGATGCCTTCTTCCCAATCGTTGCTCTCGGCATGGTGAATGCCGGCTAATTCAATCCCTAGTGGGGTGAACCATTGTAGGCCTAGCAAACTGGGCCGGTTGCCGTCGACAACAGTCAATGGGAGTGCTGCACTATGATTTTTGAAAGTTACTCGGACTTGAGTCAAGCCGGAGACTGGAATCGTGTTCCCCTGGTAATCCCTGAGGACGATCCTCTGGATGCTGAGGTCCTGGCGGCGGATGGTCGGGATGAGTTGTTTGAGGGTCTTCCAGGAGACCATCGAGAGGGACGATCCCGAATCGACTTCCATTTGGCAAGGTTGGTTTTCTATGGCGACTCTCACTCGGATTTTCTGTGCGTCTAGTAGCGAAGCGTGGCCGATGGTTGTCGTTTGGTGTGCCTCTTCCCGTTTTGCTTGAAGAGCCGGTGCCCTGTTTCTGTAGGAGTGGTTGTTTTCTTGGTTACCCAAGCGATGCCGGTTTACAAGAACGTTTCTTGCGGGTTGTCGGAGGTTGTTCTCCCTTCGGCTTGGGTTGGACTCTCTCTTGCTTCTGCAGGCCCGTGCGATGTGGCCTCTCTTTCCACAGGCGTGGCAGAGTGCGTAGCGGAATTTGCAGTTGCTTCTCTTATGGTTGGCTCCACAACTTTGGCAGAGTGCATAGCGGAATTTGCATTTGTGCGGAGTCCTTAGAATTCGTGGATTCTGATTGCCCCGAATCCTGATGACTTCTTCTTCATCACTCTTTGGTTTGCGATTCTTTGTTGCCGGAAACTTCCCTAAACCTGGTGAAGTGTCACGGGCGAGTTGACGAAGCGGTGCGTGGTTGCGGCGCCTTCGAGCAGCCGACTTCCTGGTTTCTTCTGCTGCAGTAGCATAGGTGACGGCCTTTGGAAAGCTGACGTTGTCTTTCTCCATAGGCCTTCTGCGCCCGTGTCGTGCATCTAATCCCAGAACTGGGCAGCTATGGCTTTACTGTTGTTCCCTCTGGTAATACTCGCGTCTTCGGGCCAGTGTTGATGCTGTGGATGCATAATGAGCCCGAAGGAGGGGTGCGAGGGTGTCCCAACCCATTTCTGTTACTTCAGCCGGTTTTGCGATTGCTTTAGCCACCCGGAATACGGCAGGCCCGCAGTACGTCAAAAACACCGCTCTTTTCTTGCTGGTGGACATGTCCTCTAAATTGTTGGTTTCCAAGAATATCTGGAAACGTTCCATATACGACTCCCAGTCTTCTTTGTCTGGGTCAAAAGGAGCAGGTGGTATAGCGCCGCCTGACATCCTGTCGATGTAGGTGCGCTCTCAGCCACGTGCTTCGGTTGGTGCTCTGTAGGGTTTAGCCAGCTCTATTGTCTCCGAATCCCACCTTCTTTGCCAGTGTTAAGTACGAAGCATGGGCGTAGAAACGGAGATGAAACTGCTTCACGTGAACTTCAGCTCTTTATTTAAAGCATGATAACAGAGACAAAAAACCCCCGGATAGCGGCCACCCTTTTATAGAGTGAACTGCTATCCGGATGACCAATGGATGTTGTTATAGGGTTTGAACCTCGTCCAATGGGACTCGGCCCGCCAACAGCCAGTCAGATTGCTCGGAATTAACCAATCATAACTTGCCATTATAAGGGCCAATAGGAAGTGCAGGATTACGATCCTGCTATGCAAATGAATCTTTATTAATTACATTTCTTTAGTTCACAACACATGTACCATATACCTTATTATACCTAATTACACATATACTCATGTGTAATTTTACTGATTTGTTGTAATTCAAAACATGCAATAACAAATTCTTCTACTAAGAGAGTAAAAATGCTTCTTTTGCTAATTATGGTAAATATTGTTCTAAGACAATAGATAGAAAATGTAACTTTGAACTTTCATTTCATTTCAAAGCTTTTCTCCCTACTGAGTACCTGAAGCTTGTTGGTTGATTTTTTTTTAGTGATGTCTCTGCCTTCTCTTGATCAACACAAATATTTTGGTGTAATAAGTATTGATGTGTAACATATTAAAGGCAGAACAGCAAACCCACATATCTAAATCCTGCATGTCAAATATTCACCCAAACACTTTATCTTCTTACCTGCTATCTTCTGGTCTTATCAACTACCTTGTAGCCTTTTAAGTGGGAAAAACAGCTAGATTTTCTGTTATCAGTATGTGGAATATACCTAGTTCTATATCTCAACCCAAGGCTCAACCCAAGATGAAGCTGTCAATCTACTAGCCAGTATCTCAAAACCTTTGTATGTGGATGGGGAGGAAGAGTCCAGTTCAATGAAGACTGAGTGGCCTTGGATGTTTGACTCTCCTGAGTTTACGTCATCATAGAATCCCTTTTGGCTTTTAGGGATCTTGCACCACAAGCTCCTGGTTGTGACAACCTGATCATTACATTGGGTTCTAGGGATTGATTGAGACTGTTGATGTTGTACCTACCTACCTACCTCCTATACTGCAACCTCCTTACTTGATCTCCTTGACTCCAGATTGGCAGTGGAATTCCTCAGACGTCCTTCTCTGGGAATGGAGTCTGAGGTGGCTCAGGAACTCAGGGCTTCCATAACAGCCATGAGTGTCCACCAGGTCATCAAGAGCCTGACTTCAGATTTAGTATTCTGTCAAAGCAGTGGCAATGTGATTTGAAATTGAGAGAGCTTCTACTGTCCCCTTTGTCATTGTTGAATCACACCCTGATTTCCTAGGGATTCTCCAATATCATGATCCCCCACAGGCAACCTGAGTACAATACTATAAATAGGTCTGCTTTAATGGGTCTGTTTCAGAGGGTGCTGGGGACTATCCCTATTGGTCCGCTGTATGGTCCATCCAAGGTCTTGCTTGTGGCTTGGAACAATAAGGCTGCTGAGGCCTAGGATCGGACTGTACTCATCTCTCTCCTTTTCGTCACTCTCCATGCTTTACCGAAGAGTTGAGAGATCAAGTAGGAAAAGAGACATTTAGAGTATTGCTGGTGTTCAGCAAGTATGAACTCTACTGAACACAGATGAAAACCACTATTAAGGACTTGATTGTGGTTATAAGGGTGGCAAAGTAGCTCTCCACCCTTACTGTATCTGCTGAATGCTATCCCATACCCCTATTCTGTGTGACAAGGACCCTCCTAAGTAGGGAGGACTTGGAGAACTTCTTTCATGGGTATATCGAGGTATTTGTGTGGCATCTGTTGGATTATGCTGCAGAGGTCTCAGCAGTAATAGGCATTTCTCATTACTCTCATGAAGCATCATTACTATGCAAGCTGTTATGGCTGCTAGATGGTTTCCAGGTGCAATTCAAGGTGCTGTTTCTGTACTTATACTTTCCTGTGTAATCAGGAATGTTAATGGTTTAGCTCTTGAAAGCATTGTTTTTTCTATAATTGCTTGATTCTTTTCATTTTTGTTATCATCATTTATCTCAAGGGCTGTACAATTACATACAACTATTGGTATTTTTTAGTGGATTAAAATATCAAAATAGATGGAGGTGGCCGTAGACTAGAACAATATCCCCACCTGGTCTACACATTGGTTTTTATCCATTTTAATATTAACTTTAATGTTTTACCTTTAATGTCTGATATTTTAATGTTTAATCCTACAATACTTTTATTCAGTATTGATATTGTATAAATCATGTAGAATCACTCTTTAGAGAGATTGAAATATATATTTAGAGAGATTGAAATATATAAAATATTTAATAAGGGAAAGGAAAGGAAAAGAAAAGAAAGGAAAAGAAAAGAAAGGAAAGGAAAAGAAAAAGAAAGAAAGAAAGAAAGAAAGAAAGAAAGAAAGAAAGAAAGAAAGAAAGAAAGAAAGAAAGAAAGAAAGAAAGAAAGAAAGAAAGAAAGAAAAGAAAGAAAGAAAGACTATAGCTATATTGGAGTGCAGCTAGAAATTGTAAGATAACAGAAATCCCTAATGCCAATGTGTAGTTCTAGAGGCCTAGGTTCCATTTGATTTTTGATAGTCACAGGTTATCCCAAAATCTCTCTTTTCAACTAAATTATTTTCTTCCAGTATGGATATTACAGTAGATGACTACATCAAAGTAGGGTTAGTAGATGGATAATAGGATTAGCATAGCAAATATAGTTGATATGTCTGGGCACTCACAGGTTAGAATAAATACAATAGTAAAAGCAATTTTATTATTGTAATTTTATTTCAAGAGTAGGAATGAAGCAAACTGAATATTATTTTCTGGCCAAATGTTTCCTTTCTTGAAGTAAATATCTTTAAAGCCAGATAGTTGAAGAACATATGAAGCTTTGATGCTTTCCATGCTTTTCCTTCAGTCTGAAGAATCAGTCTGATGCAGTATATATGAGCAGAAAAAGACCCAGATAGTTCTTCATCAACAATTAGTTCCAGTTCAGTGTAATGGTTAAGGCACCAGGTTAAAAAACAGGACAGTTCAGTTTTAGTCTGCCTTAGGCCTGAAGCCATCTGGGCAGTCTTGGACCAATCACTGTCTTTCATCTTGAGGAAGAAGGTAAAGACAAATTAGTTTAGAAAAATTTGCCCCCAAAATTGAAAGGATTTTTCCTTTGAGTCATCAAGACTCAAGTCACACCAGAAAAAGAAGGAAAGAAGCTTTAAAAAAATTGAGGGTTTTTGTAAGTTTTACCTACTTGATATATTATTTGTAAGTATTATATGTCTTACCTTTGGAATTGAAAATGATTGCTGATGATGAAATAACATTTTAATAATAGTTTCTTCTAATGAACTCAGGGGTGGGATGCAAATATTTTTACTACCAGTTCTGTGGGCGTGTCCATGTGACTCGGTGGGCGTGGTTTTTTTGCAGCACCCCCCGCACTCCTTTTTTTTTTTTTTTTTGCCTCCTGGGCCTCAGGGAAGTCTCCTGGGAGGCCATTTTGGCTCCCAGGAGGCTTCCCTGAGGCCTAGGAGGCAAAAAAATGGAGGGTGGATAAGGTGGAGGGAGGACAGTCCTCCTTTTGTAAGTTCTGTCCTCTCTCAAAAAGTGCCCTCCTACATGTCCTCCTTTTTGATATTTGAAGACTAATCTGTAAATCTCCGTATTTGATCGATGCCGAGCCAATCTGTTGTGTGTGATGTGACTATTTGTATTTGACATGACGATTCATCAAGGCTCGGTACAGTGCGGCAAGACGCGATTATGAGATGCATCCGCTCCACACAGTAGCACTGTTTTGAGAGAGAGTGCTGCACGCAAGAGGGTGCCGCACGCAAGAGTGCGCTGCACACAAGAGTGTGCAATGCACAAGTGGCTTTGTTTTTTTTCTTCAATTTATTTGTGTCATCCTTTTCATTGTAAAAAAGTTGGTCACCTTAGTGTGGAGGGACCACATAGTAACCCCCATGCACCCTCTTTGTCTCCTGAGCCTCAGGAAACCCTCCTAGGTGAAGCAGTAAGACAGCACAACTGATTATCGGAACAGTTGATCATCGGGAGGAGAAAAAGAAATACTGGTTCAATTGAACTGGTAGTTGTTTTTTTACTACCAGTTCAGCAAATGGCAGCATTTTTTACTACCAGTTCACTTGAACTGGGCCGAACTGGTAGAATACCACCACAGTTCCTAGGGCTGAAAGAAAGTGACTAGCTGAAGGCCACCAGCTGGCTTTTTACCTAATGTGGGACAGGAACTTACAGTCCAAGTTTTTATTTATTTTTATTTATTATTTGTTTATTTATTTGTCAATTGCTTACAAGATAATAGGTATAAGTAAAAACATAGTTATGAATACATGGATACATATAAGAAAAATAAAAAATAAAAAATAAAAGAAACAATAGGACAGGGATGGTCACGTTGGTTTTGGGAGTTGTTAATGGTACATATAGTTTGATGACTCTTTTGACTTCAAGTAAAAATATGTTGTAATGGTCTCGACAGCATTGCATCCAGTGAATAGAAATTGCCAATCAAGGGATGAGAGATCGTTGTTTATAAGATCATAGTTGCCTTTTTTGAAGTTATAATTGGGGATTCCATCATTGTGATGATTTTTGTGTGGACTTATGTTGAGACAAAAATCTATCATGTGGTCACTGTTGGAAAAGGGTTCTTTAATTTGTATTCCGTAAATTGAATTCAAACTATTGCAAAAGATGAGGTCAAGGCAGTTGTTAAGTCTAGTGTTGTTGATTAGTAGTTGTTCTAGTCCCAGATTTGTTACTGCATTGTTGAAGGTTGCATGTGTGGGTTCAGTTGTATGTTCGTTAAGGGTCCAGTTAATAGGAGGTAGATTGAAGTCACCAAGAAAGATAAAAGCGTGTGGGCAGGATGCTGCCCATGTTAGTAGTGTATTTAGCTTGTTTGCATGTTCGATGTCATAATCAGGGGCTCTGTAACATAGTAAGAACCGAAATGTGATATTTAAGAACAGTTCACAGACAATGGTCTCATGAATAGCAAGCTCCTGAGTAACTTGGATGTTTTTTAGATGTAGGGACTTTTTATAGAAGATAGCAACACCACCTCCTCTATGGATTTGATGATCTGATCGGTAAACATGATAGTCTATTACTGTAGTAATGGAGTCAGGGAGAGATGCGTTGAGCCATGTTTCACAGACAAATATAATGTCGAATTTAGCCGTATTTAGTAAGAGGAGAAATTCAGGTATTTTATTTACAAGGCTTCTTGCATTGTTTTATTGTTTTGTTTTGTTTTATTTATTTTATTTTATTGTTTTATTGCCTGATGTTTTAATCCCTGCACCAAACTGACTCTCAAGTTATTATGCTTAACATAAATACAGTATAATTTGTTTTTAAAGAAATAGTTTAAGACAATCTTGCAAGTATTTCTGTAGTGCAGTGGTCTCCAAACTTTCTGGCTTTGTGGACTGGTGGGAGATGGGAGAACAGATTGTTACGCACAAATGATGGGCATGGTTCCAAACGAGACATGTGAACCCATCATGATCGCAGGAAGTTGTACAGAAGTCCTTTTCATATTAAAACAAATGTGTCCAGCTCACAAGACCAGTTGTTGCCTTTCTCCTTCTCCTAGACTGCAATAATTAATATAAGCAGATGAAAAGGGGAAAAAGAACGAATAAAATTATTAAGCAGAAAGAAGTCAGAGTGAATGTTCTAATTATTGTCTTCTTCAGATTCTTGTGCATTTTGTTTTAAAAAAAAAGACATGAATTGACTTTAGCTACTTCTGACTCCATGGACATCCATGTTGTCTTCTTGGATACAGTATGTGCAATTGCTATTCCTTAAAGGTCTTTCAGCCACGTATTTGTTTGTTCATAGTGTTAGATTTTTATTCCATTTCCCTTCAGAGCAGCCAAGATAGCACTTTGTCCCCCCAGCTCCTCCCACAGCAACCCCATGAACCTGAGTCTCCTCAGTCGTATTATTATGTGTTCAACTGTGAACACTTTCTTAGCCTTCCTCAGTTCCTTTTCATCTCTTTCCATCTCCCAAGTGAGACACTGCCAATTTTTTGGGATGGTCACCATCCTTTTTTTTTAACCTGTTCTTTGTACTCCAAACTCTGTATCTTCAGAAGAGGCTGGTGTGCATTTTTAAAATATTTTTGTGGCAAGGGTCTCTCCCTCAATGTTCTTTAACCCTGTTGATCTTTTGTTAGACATATGTGTTCAGAAGTGAAGATCTTTTCAGGTAAAATACCCAACAAAAACAATTCTGGTTTTAAGCTTATTTATTGTTTTGTCATTTCTCCTAGCCAAATTCATATTTTTATCCAATATTTTTTACCCTTTTCACATGTGCACATATGGTAATAAGAGCCCAGTAACTGATTACATTTCCAACACTTGGAGGACATGTTTTTAAACATTTTTGCCATTCTTCTGATGGCAAATGCCACTTATAAAAACATTTTGTATAGGTTTTCTTTATAGGCTGTTGACATTGTCAATTTATAATTTATCTCCTAGAGTTTTTGCCACTTATCTAATTCTATAGTGTATCCAAAAAATTTAGCCCATATTATCATTGTTTCTTTTACTTATTCTTCTGTCATTTTAAAACTCAGTAAGTAACTGTATATTCTTTTTATTAATTTATCATCAATCCCTAAAAATATCTGATCCAATTCTGTAGGTTCTTTATAAAATCCATATTTTATAAATATGCATTCTAGATCTTTCTTGTACCTTGATTTTATTTGCATATGTGGCCACCATGCCAAATCAATCCTTTGATCTTTCAGTTCTTGCTTCTATTTTAGTTCCCCTTGTTAGGATATCTTTATATCTCATAATTTTTCCTAGCTCCACAACATTCAGGTATATTAGTGTTTCCATTGTGGATAGCCAGACCAGTATTTTCATGTATGTTTCAGAATTCATGTGGAGACGTTTAAGGGTTTTGCCCATAAACTTGCACAGTAATTCATATATACTCACATGCACTCTGACTAATTTGTTGCAATTCAAATTGTGCAACAGCAATCTCTTCTACTAAGGGAGTAATAACTCTTTGTTTACTAATTGTTCTAATAGGCAAGTGGATAGAAAATGTGCTTTTGATCTTTCATTTCATTTCAAAGCATTTTCTCCCTCTTTTCTGTTAGCAGTATATAGATGATACCCAGCTCCACTTCTCAACTCCAGGCTGTGCAGATGAAGCTGTCAATCCATTAACCCAGTGCCTCAAGGATGTTTGCATCTGGTTGGGGAGGAGCAGACCAGTTCATTCCAGGCAATGCATAATAAGATTCAGAAAGACTGAGCTGGAATAGAAACAATGACACAGGAATCAGGTACCATTGATATCAGACTTAAAACACATTAAAAAAATTAAATGGTCTTAGTACATCATTAAATATAGCCTATTTCTGATAAAATATTCATTCTTGAAACAAATTTACTTCCATCTCAATTTTACGGATTTGTTTATTTTTCCATATTCTATCTACTCTAGTGTAAAACGGCTCTGGATCTCTTATATTAATGTAACTTTAAAGAATTAAAAGGAGGGGCATGAAAAGCACTATTGACCCATTTTTCAGCCAGTTTTGGGCCTGTTTTTTGGCCAGCAGAGTGCTGTAGGAGGCCATAGAGGCCGAAAACAAAATGCAGGGGGGGTGCACATGGCCCATTTTAGCCACCAGAGGCACCACAAGTTGGTCCTTTGATATTTGAGGACCGGATTTAAGCACCCTTGAGTTTGACACCCCTGCATTAAAGTATTCTCTGAGTGGTTTACAATGTCAGCAAACTTTCCCTTGGAAGGACGGAAGGCTGAGTAAACCTTGAGCCCCATCAGGATCGAATGCCAGGCTATAGGCAGAGTTTGCCTACAACTCTGCATTCTAACCACTACATCACCATAGAATGCAAAGACCTGCAAATAGAAGTAGGATGACTGTGGCAAAAGAAAGCAAAGATGCCAATGGCAATAGCCACCAGGTTCAATTCCAAAACATCTGGAGCATCATTTAAGCACCCATGGCATTGAACAAAATATCAATTGATAAAAATTATACTTCGGTATCACTGCTACAATCTACCCCAATCAATCCCACATATGCAGATCTCAATCAAACCATTTTGCTTAAGTACTGGGCTGTGTTAAATGTTATTTTCAGATTCTGGCTGCACATAAGGTAAGTTTTGATATGTTGATCCAAAAGGGTCATTCGTTGGGTATATAGTCCAAGGTACCTGTCTCTCACCCTCTTTTTACAGGCAACAATCAAATAGGATGTGAGCCAGGTCTTCTACCTCTGCCACACATCCACTGTAGGGTATAGAATGGAATCTTCCATATCTGATCATTGGGTCAAGCTGTTCAAACCTCGCTTGCATAAATATCTCCCTAAGATATTTTGGAAGTTGTAACTTCAAATAGCTGTCTATTTGAAAAGTACATTTGTATTTGCTCAGCCATTTCAAGTTACCCACCTTACTAAGGATAGCTGTATCATTTTGTTATATCAGTGGTAGTCAACCTGGTCCCTACTTCCCACTAGTGGGCGATCCAGCTTTCATGGTGGGTGGTAGGGGTTTTGTCCCCTTCTTTATAAATCACCGTTACTGTGGAACCTGTGGGCAGTTAGAGAAAATTTTACTACTAACAGAGATACAAAAGTGGGTGGTAGGTATAAAAAGGTTGCCTACCCATGTTCTATATCCTTAATTCTTTGGGCAGCTCTTTTCCTGTTACGCAAGAGACAGGAAGGATTCTTACAAAATTTGTTAGTTTGATGATCCAGGAGATTTGTGATTGTGATTTTATTCGCTCTAGAAGACATAACTTGGGGAGTCTATCAGTCTCCATTTCACTGATTTTGTGCCAGTAGTTTTATGCTCTAATTCAGTGGTGGCTAACCTTTTTGGGCCCCTGTGCCAAAAATTGTGCATGCACCAGTGTGCACACACACACGTGCCAGCACCCAGAATGCAATGCGCACCCCCCTATACCCCCTGCGCATGCACACGCAATACCTCCCCGCCACCCCCTTACCTGCATTGCACATCACAGCTGATTTTTTGGCTGGTTTGAGGCCTTCTTCAGCCTCCCAGAGGCTTGCAAAAAGCCTCTGCAAAGCTTTTCAGGATGAATAATAGGCTCGTTTTGTCACTTCCAGTATTACAGGAAGTGATGAAATGGGCCTATTATTTGTCTTGAAAAGCCTTGCAGAGGCTTTTTCCAAGCCTCTGGGAAGCCAAAAAAGACCTCAAACCAGCTGAAAAATCAGCTGTGAGGCGTGCGCACATGCAGTGAGGTAAGTTTGCCTGCGGCCCATGTGCCAGCACCAATGGCTCTGCGTGCCATAGGTTCGCCCTCATGGCTCTAATTCAATGGTGTTGAACAAAATATCAATTGCAGAAGGCAACTTTACTTGCAACAGTTTATATTCTGAGATGATATCTTTAATGCCATCAAACAACATCTGCTTCTAGAAAGAACTCAATAAATGGATAAAAATGCCAGATCCAGTCTAAAGGTCTGGATGAGTATGTGAGTAATAATGGTAATAAATAAGCTCTATAAAGCCAAATAAAAGAAGAGGAAGAAGAAGAGGAGGAGGAGGAGATCAAAGGGAACACTGCTTTTAAAATTGTTAATAGCCTCTCCCCAAAGAAATTTAGTAAAAGATATAAGTTTTACTGGGAAGTTGGGAAGTTCATAAGTTGAAAAAGATTCAGATAGACTGAGCTGTAATAGAAACAATGACACAGGTATCAGGTACCATTGATATCAGACTTAAAACACATAAAAAAATTAAAATGGTCATTAAATATAGGATATTTCTGATAAAATATTCATTCTTGAAACAAATTTACTTCCATCTCAATTTTATGGATTTGTTTATTTTTCCATATTCTATCTACTCTAGTGTAAAACGGCTCTGGATCTCTTACATTAATGTAATTTTAAAGAATTAAAAGGAGGGGCATGAAAAGCATTCTTGAGCTCTTCAATTAAATTGGGATCAAAGGAGGAGGTTGTTTTCTAGAAAGCATTTCATAAAGTTTGTACCAGCTTTGAAAAACTCCTGCCTCTTTTATCTATCCAATCAGAGCAGGTCTTTTGATGTTCATCAGTCAGTGATGGAGCAATCCAGATTTGGCAAGAAAAAAATTATTTTGAGCATCTTCTGGCACCCACAATTAAATATATTTTCCTGGGATCACCCTCTGGCAAGAGAAAGTACAGATTGTTCCAAACGTTCCTACATGGCACACCTGGATGTCCATGGGTGATTTAAATAATCTTTTTTTCTTAGAAACTAGATTGCTGCACAGCCTTATTGATTGCAGTGCAGTTTACAAAGTGTTTGTGTTTGTGTTCAAACATGAAATGTGTTTGTGTTTTATGCTTCATACCCTAGATTGTCTTCAGCTTATCTCTTCTTGCCAAAGATATATATGCTATTAACATATTTAATATATTTCTACAGGACATCTCAATGCATTACACCATTAGGAACTCTTGCAAAGATCCAGCAAAAGAAATCAAATGATGTTATCACTGCCGTCTTATATTGCACATGAATGACGTGTTAGATAAGAGGTTTATTTATTATCCTGATAATATCTGATACTTGCACCACCTACTATTTATAGGCGCTAACTCCATATACTATTCTGAGGGGGGAATTATGTTGTTGGTAAGATTGGACGCTGTCTTGACGGCACATAATAGATTTAAAAATACCTATATTAGTGTTCATGTGTTTTTTAAATTTATTTTTCGAGGTAAACCTTTTTTAAAATCTATCAAACGCCGATGTGCTGATAATATCGGGGGGGGGGAGTATTACTGATTACTCCACAAGGCTCCTTAACCGAAGAATAACGTTGAATCAAGGAAACGAAAACGCAGCGGAGGCCCGCGGATGAAAAGAAAGCGTCGTCACGGGCTCAGAGTTCCGCGATTGCTTGGCCACAAGGGGGCGCCGCTCCCACAGCCAAAACCGTCCGGCATCTTTGCGCTCATTCGCCAAGCTCGGCGCCTTGGTCCAAAATGTCCGGGTCCTGCTCGGAGGTCAAGCTGCGTGGAAGAGCACTAGGCGTCTGCTGGATTTCCTGGGCCCTCTGGGGCAGCTTGGCCCTGGCTCCGGCTTGCGGGTACGTGATCGTGAACTCGGTCTCCTGGTCGGTGCCCAACGAGGTGGAAGAAGAGCTGGACAGCTCCTCCAACGAAGAGGCTCTCCCCGCCCTCCTCGAAGACACCAGCAGCATTTGGAAGCAGAGCTACCCGGCCTCGGTTTACAAAGAAGAGGAGATACGGAGCAGGCCGGGAACGGAGAGATCGAAGCAAATCTCTTCGCCGTCGCGGATGTTTTCTTACCGGAGGGAGAGTTCCAAAGGAGCAGACAGCCCAGCGCTTCCTCTGGAACAAGCAGCCAGAACGGCCCGCTTCTTGATGCATCGCCATGGCTGGGGCTTCTTGGCTACGATTTCAACCCAAGAAAAGGTACCACCACCGTAAGCCGCCTCTCTGGTAGCAGCCGGGAAAGGAAGGCGCTCTGCCTTTTTCCTTCCGAGCGCTGCTCTTGCAACAGCGCTGCTGCATTTTCCTCTTTAGGAGCCTTGTTGCTGCCATTCCCCTCTGTCCAGCCGCGCACTGGCTGTACTGAGCCACGCGGTTGTCATTTGGGGACAAATCCACCACAAGCCATGAATCGTGGCTTGAATGAGATGGCTTAATGGGCTTCCTTCCCTCTTCCTGAAAAACAGGATAATGATTTTGCCTGCCTCTTTAGTAACACCTGCAAGGTGGATACAAAAGGGGGAAAAAATCTGAAATCAATCAATCAGAGGAAGAATGTGTCCAATCTCCAATAATGCCTGATAATTGTTGCAATTATAATAGACATATTCAAAGTTGGTCTTTGTTTTTTTTTACGATTTAAATATGGGGACCAAATTATTAACAGTTGCATAAAGTTTTCATTTATTTATTTATTTATTTATTTAAGTCCTTTACTTAAAATTTACTAGTACAACACTAAGATTGAAATGTATTTTCCCCTCATTACTTAAAGAACCCTGATAATTCCAGTTCACTAACAATGGTGCCAGAAGATGCTTGTAATGTACTAATTTCAAACTGACTGTGATAAATGGGAAAACAAAAGTTTGAAATAATTTAAAATACATGTTTAATAATTGCTGCTCCAACAATGAAATGTATGCTTGAATTAAGTTTACTCTTCTTATAACTTGGAGACTAGGTTTATGTAAGAAATTTCCAGAAGAGCCTTTTATGCATGATTATTTCAACAATGAGATTCAGTTTATTGTAGTGGTTATAAGGCACCATCTTAGAGACCCAAAGACTAGGAGTTCTTGTCCCACCTCAGGTGTAAAGGCATCTGAGTGATATTGGACCAGTCACTATTTTTCTCGGCCCTAGGAAGAAACCAATGGCAAACCATTTCTGAAATCTTGTTAAGAAACCTGCAGGAGTCAAAACTTGACTGGAATGCACAAAATCCAACTATACACCTATAGGATTTCAATAGTTACACATTTAATTTTGAGAAAAAATATCATATCTCCATGATGTTCAAGATGCTTCCTGTAACTGAATTGTGAAAGAAGAGTCCATTGTGACTTCAGTTCCCAATATATGTCATTTTTAAATATGCATTTCATTTTTACAAAGATATTGGGCATAGTTGAAATTCATATAGAATAGAATATAATTCTTTTTTGGCCAAGTGTGATTGGACATACAAGGAATTTGTCTCTTGTGCATATAATTCTGATCTTTATCTTATCCTACTTTTAAATTTATAAATATGCCTTTTCATATACTGGCTTTCCAAGGCAAATACCAAGACTACCTAGATCACTTAGAATCTTATCCATCTCTTCCAAAGTATTAAGCCTCTTAGTTTTGGGGCATCTGCATATCAGATAATTGTTCCCTCAATTGCTTCACCCAGGTCATTAATTAAAATGTTGAATAGCATAGGGGCCCTTTATTTGATACTATCCTGCAAGTTGACACAGAATCATTTATGAATATTCTCTGAATAGGGTCAGTCAGTTGGTTATGAAGTCATATACCAGTCGTGCCATCTAGCTCATATTTAACTACTTCAATAATGCAATAAAAGTATATGATTCATAAATTGTCTCACAGAAATTAATGCTAAGAATGAGATGACCTGGATGAATTTTAACTTTAAAAGAAAATATGAGGTTACATGTTTTGACAATCTAAAAAAATTAAGCAAAGTATAATATGCTACAAAGATTTAAGAGACAATAGCCACAACAATCTATTATCTAACTTATTCCATGTAGGCATCTGAGGCAGGTGTCACCAACCAGCTCACCTGACCTGATCATCAAAAGCTACTCAGGTTAGCCCTTTTCATTCCTTGGTGGCATTCTGGCTCTGAATGATAGGAATTGTAGTCTAGGGTAGTGAGAAAATGTTGGATTGGGGAGGTCTGCTTGCTAACAAAAGTAATTGATAACATTTTCTCTTTTGACCAATGGAAGCTTATAATTCAGCCCTATAAATTTCATGCTTGAATGATAAAGTTTTAATTGTTGTTGCTTCTGTCTTTGCAATATTTTTAATAGGACTGTCATCTGCCTTTTATAACATAAGGGCCAAGAGCCAAAGAACATACTATAGTTCACAATTAGACCCACAGGACCAAACAAGTCCAATGTTTATTAAAAATGCTGACAGTTTTGTCCTAGAGCAAACTCTCTTTGAAAGTAAGAGAAGTGTGGCAGCATTTTTTGATACAGCCCAAGGAAAAATAGGGATTAAACTTCAAAGGAGAAAAGAAAAAGTTAGGATTTATCCTGGGCATAGCTCAAGTCAGCATTTTGTTTGTGTGATTCATAAGCAATTTACTTTGCCCTCAAATTTTAAATTCATTAGTTGCCATAAGGACTGTGCACTGCTTCAAAGTCACCGAAACTGCAATGTATAATCCAGAAAAAAAATAACATGATGTGGTTTTACCTCCCTATTCTCTGAAACACTTTATGAAACTAAATTGAAGGGCTGCACTACCCTAATTAACATCTTTGTTATTTACAACAATATTGTTAAAATTCATGCAGAACTGGAGGATATTATAGCTGACTCTCTTACAACACACTTTTATACATGTCAAAATAAATCTTAATTTGGTTTTCTTTCTAGCAAGTATAAAGTTGAAGTCACAGCAGATGGCTAACTCAGAAGGTGAAGTAAGACTGCATCTATAGTAATTAATATTTGATTGGTGGATCACCAATAAATCTCAGGAAATTCCAAAAAATAATATAATCCACTATTCTATTGTTAGCCCACCACCAAAGGGGGGGGAAACTGTATTTAGAGATATGCATATATACACCAAAGATCAAGCTCAATTCAAGGGAATATTTCATCTTGAAAAGTTACATTTAAAAAATTCTTGCATTAAATATTTTGCCATTCATGCTTAAAAGATCAAGGTAAAATATTAGCTTCAGATCTTGTTATAAGCAGCTCTTTATATACAACACACATAAGACATTGGTATCTATATCTGCGTTTATACTGGGTTTTTTTGTGTGTGTGTTATTTGATTTTAATTAATTTTGTACCATTCTGCTTTATTCAATTTGCATATAATATTCATAAATAAAAGTATTTGGTTTTTGTGAATAAATAAAAATACAGTTTCCTTAAATTGCTCAGAATTCTGTTGTAAACATTTAGCTCTCTGCATAAAATTATTGCTCCCAAAACAATATGACTTTATAAAATAATCACGAATACTAGAAAGGTATACAATAATATATTTTATAAAATTTTTATGCTTCAGCACTACAACTATTCCTTTTTATTAGTTTCTAAACAATGTGTGATAAAAATACTAATTTTAATCCAAAGCACTGAACAAAAGGTTAAAAAAAAATATGAGTAACATAATAAAATCCCATTCTCTTCAATAGATACTTTTTCTTTTTCCTTCTTAGTGTTTCAGATTAAATGTGATAAATTGCAAATCACTTCTGATATCAAGTAAAGTTCAAAATAAGTAATACCAATATCTAGACTTTAAAGTTCCTTCAAAAATATTTGCACCAAGGATGTTTTATAAGAGGTAATCATTTGAAATTTTTCAGATCCAGGGGGCACCATTTGGGACTTGTTTATCTATAAGTGATGGCCCCACAGACAACAGCACCGGGATTCCTTACTTTTATATGACTCCAAAGGATAAAACTGTAGCGGATCTGGTGAAAAATTCAGTTGCTTCATTGACATTACCCGAAGCAGAAGGAGATTTTTGCAGGTACGATAATATTGGAAACTTGTACTGCATAATGATAATTATTTATTTGTATATCACTTTTATTATTCATATAAATAATCAAAGGCAGTGAACATATCCAACACATTTTCCTCCTCCTATTATCCCCACAAAACAACCGTGTGAGGTGGACTAAGAGAGAGTGAGCAGCTCATAGTCATCCAACTGGCTTTCATGGCTAAAGTGGTACCAGAACTCACAGTCTCCTGCTTTCTAACCTGATGCCTTAATCACTAGACAAAAGTGGTTCTTTTTCAGAATTTCAACAGCTATCTCTTTCTAGACAGCAATTCAACACAATAAATATGTTGTTTCTCTTCATTTGCTTTGTGAGTTGCATGCATAATATTTGAAAGTAGATGTTTGAACTCCATCAACTCCAAAGATGTGAAAGAAATAAAATCAGAAAATCCCATTTTAGTTATGTATCTAGAATAGAAAGTCATAGCTATATTTTCCCAAACAGAAGCAAATGGCAATTCAGTAGCTTTAGAAATAACTTTGTTAATTATCTGCAGCCACTTATTCAATTACTGAGTTTAGCAGACTCTGATATTTACTAACACAGAAAACTATATCTTTGCAAAGTACAAAGTTTACTTCTTAAATGAACAACACATATTTATTCTTGAGTTTCTGATATGAAGATATAGGAGATGAATTTGCAAAATTTAAGCAAATTGTACCAAGTAGGGTACAAGAATTGTGATCCAGGCAAAAGAATGATAGTCTAATTCATAGGACTAGTGGGCTCCATTTTGACCCATTTAAACAGCTGACAGTTGCTGAGCTTGAAGTTAAAAATAATGCCTTAGACTGATCTATATTACCAATGATGCACAGTTCTGTAGCTAATATAATAGTACAGAGAGTTCAGAAAGCTGGAAAGACAATTTACCACCTCAGACAGTTGATGTTTGGAGTTGTGCCAAAATACTGTTTAATTTTATTGTATTCTAAGATGGGGGTGCATAACCCCTGGTCCATGACCTTGTACCCATTGGGAACTGGGCCATGCAAGCAGGCAAGCACGCAAAGCTCCATTTGTGTAAACGGCAGGCATGGACACAAAACCATCCCCTCCACCCACCCCCATCAGTCCTCAGACCCTGAAAGTTTGGAGACTACAGCTCTAAGGGATAGGAAAGTCCTATATGATTTGTTTTTATTTTAACAAAATCTGATCTTAATACTGTGCATCTTGATAGGGCGGACAGAGGGAAAATAATGTTGTGGTGGAGCTGGCGGACAGTGAGGAGGTTGTGGAGGAACATGGGCCTGTCCTGGAGTCAGGGGAAGGCTCTGATGAGTGCTCTGCATCGGAGGCACAGATGGGGCAGGGCCATCTGACAGTTATCAGCTGCCTTTGGAGTTGGAGATCAGTGGGGCAGAAGAACAGCTGGGACCTGTTCCTGATGTGCACATGTGCAGAGCTGTCAGGAAAAGGGAACAGTTAAGGAACAAGGGTCAACTTGGGAGTAAAGGCACAGGTGGGTGGTGAATGGCCCCTCCCATAGGGAATAAATAGGAGCGAAAGGGGAGTGGCGTTTGCAGGAGACAATTAGTTCATTTAATTGGTGTGAAGATCTGCTTATCTACATTTGTGACTCCCAGACTCCTTACCAAGTATTTCCTTGTACACCATTGCACTTGGAAGCTATCAGCCTGGCAACTTTCCAAAACTGATAAGGTCTGTGGTTGCAATTCACCCTTGAAAGACTGGATGTGCTGGATGTGAATGATAGGAATTTACATTAGCCAAATAAAAAGTGGTTTTGTCGGGACAAGGAATCTGTTCCGTGATTTTGTAAAACGCCTAGGTCAGAACAAGTAATAGGAAAACAGCTTGTAGTTCTATTAACATGTTTACCTCAGCAGATGGCAGCACTTAGCTCTTTTTGGAAACTAAGCAGCAGCACATCTGTTAATGGTTGGATGAGGGAGCAGGAAGGATTTCAGGGCAGAAAGCAAGACTGAGAAGTCAAAAAGCATTTTCTGGAAGAGGATAATATCAAACCTGTTTTACTACATAAAATTGTCCAACAAGTCTGCATGGATACAATCAGCAGAAGATGGAACTCAACCTGGAGCCTCCTATCTAGGCACAAAATTATATGCTGATATATTGACCAGTTTTCTCAACATTAGCAACATTATGACATGTGGATTTCAACTCACAGAATTCCCCAGTCAACCATGCTGGGGTTCCCCAATCTCCACATTTGAGAACACTGGTATAGACTAAGGATTGAACTGCTGTTTCTTGGAGGAAACAACAATTTCAAAAAATATACGGTCCGAAATAGTCAGCATGAGAGATGCTCGGCCCTTTCTCTAACAACAAATTTTCTATTCCATATAAGACCTTCTTAAGTTGCTTTTCTGTTACCAAGATTGAATTTCAATTTTCCTGTCATAGATGGATATCTAGAACCTGAAAGCAGGAATGATAAAAACACAAAGAGGGAAGATATCAGTCAAGGTAACAATTAAGTGTTAACTTTCTCATTACTTTTCTGCTTGAGGTTTATTTCTGTTAATTTACATAATGTAGAATATAGATAATTTCTATTAATAACATTATGCAGTGACAGCTCAGTTTTTATTGAACCAAACTTCACTGCATGGTAAGCACATTAGAAAAATTGTTACAATAACTTTTCTACAAAATTATATTCTTCTCTTTTCCTTTCCTTGCCAATGTAACCTGCCCTAGCCCTTACTGAAAATATTGAGGTATTAATAATGAAAACACTGGTCTTTTTTCGGTATTCATTTCCTGCTAATTTTACTAAATTGTTATGTTGAAGGGTATTGAAATAGACTGAGAGGAAAGGAAAAATTTATAAGCTTTCACCTGGAAGAGAGCTCCACAAACACATCTTTTCTCTGGGAGCCATTTTATAAGAATTTCTATCTCTTTCAATAAGGAGAATATCTGGAATTTTTACTGACTAAGAAGAGTATGGTTCCAAACAGGCCCACCAGTGGTGGGATTCAAATTTTTTTACTATTGGTTCTATGGGCGTGGCTTGGTGGGCGTGGCAGAGTAAGGATACTGTAAAATCTCCAATGAGGGGCGGTATTTGCCGGTTCTCCAAACTACTCAAAATTTCCGCTATCTGTTCTCCAGAACTGGTCAGAACCTGCTGTATACCACCTCTGGTGCCCACTCATTGAACGCCTACTCTAGTGAATATGGCTGGTCACAAAGCACCCATTTCCCAAACTAGTAAATTGATGGCAACAATACAGGTCAAGCAACCTGCCTAAGAAACTGAATGCAGAGCATATGACAAAGCACATGTTTCTTTTTCTCGCTGAAGAATGCTCTACACACACAACTTTCTTCTTCACTCCATCCCTGGATAATGCATTATTTGCATATAGATCTTACCTAGTTATAGAAGGCAGTGTTTCACTTTGAAGGACTTTACACTATCTGAATTTGGTATTCACAAACAATTTGGTATTCACAAGCAAAGTAAAAGTTTCTGACAATGGAAAACTGCCTGCAAGCAAGCAATAACATCTCAAAAAACAATCAAAGAAAATCCTGGAAAATGTCCAATTTATCATGAGCCACAGTTGAGTCAAAAATAAAACTTTGAGAGCAGCATCAATTTCTGTCTGGAAATGTCTAATTTCTGGTTGCATCAGGACTCATCAAAGGACTCTGAAACAACAATACTTGAAAAATAAATTTGAGCTTGAGCTGATCCTTTGAATCTATCTTCATATGTAAATGTTACTGTTACATAGATTTGGACAAAAGAATTCCTAATATTATACAGAATTTGAAATAAATTTTTTTTAATATTGTTTCTTCTCAATTAAAGGTGAGCACCTAGAATTAAGCAAAATAAATGCATTTGTAAGCAAACATGTCTTTCTTATGGGAAGGATTTTACTAACTAATGGTTCTGATTTGGATTTATTAGGATATTAATTATTATACATGTCTATGCCTATAGAAAAACAATTGTTGATCCTGATGACCCCAGGTGTACCAGGATAACTTTTATTGGAAAGATGGTTACGGTGCCTCCAGAAGAACTAGAATCTGTCAAGCAAGCTCTGTTTTCTAGGTCTGTATGAATCTACTGATATTCTCTGAAGTGTCTAGTGGGAAGATGGGGAGAGAATATAAAATAAGTATTTTGAGTATTATTGGGAAATGTAAGCACTGTCTTCCTGAATACCAGAAAGTCTTGGGAAGAAAATACTTACTAATCAGATTGTATAGGTAGTCCTTAACTTATGACCGCATTTGATCCCAGAATTTCTGTTGCTATACAAGGCAAGTGAGTTGCAGCCAATTTTTTGCCATAGTTAAGAAAATCATTCCAGTTGTTAAATGAATCATCCAATTGTTAAGTGAATCTGACTTCTTCCATTGACTTTGCTTGTTGGAAGCTCTCTGGGAAGGTCTCAAATGGCGATTATGTGACCCCAAATGATACAGCTGTTGTAAACACATGCCAATTGTCAAGTGCCTGAATTTTAATAACATGACGGTGATTCTGTAAAGGTCATAAGTGTGAGGACCACATGATTCAGCATCATTGTAACTTTGAATAATCACTAAACAAATTGTTGTAAGTAAAAGACTATCTGTAATTGAAAGCAAAAATTCATTCCAGCCATTATTAAGCTTTTTAAAATTCCTTTGGTCAAACACTCAGTTCTTCTAAGTCAGTGGTTCCCAACCTTTTTTTCGCCCCGCAGCCCTAAAGAAATTTCACTCGAACCTCGCACCCCCTGAAATAAATAATAAATAAAAATGCCAACATATAGCCAATATCCTATTATTTACCTGGACTTTTCTCACACCCCCTGGAATATTGTCTCGCACCCCCAGGGGGTGCGAGCACCCCAGGTTGGGAACCCCTGTTCTAAGTGATATCACTGTTCACTGAGTAATAACCAAGTTCAGCATGAGGAAATAATAAACAACAAAATAACTACCCAAATTAAATGGATTTTTCTTATTCTGAGATAGCTCAGTTTTAAGAGCATCAAAATTAAACTTATCCAAAGATTGAATTTCCTAGAACCCTGTGATATACATTACTTCTGTTTATTCTATAGTTTCTCTTTGTATGCATCCCATATTATAATAGAATAAGAATATTTGAGTTCCTTCCCTCCATTCTTTCTAAGCCATGACATAACGTATGGATATATAGTTGAATAAAATGAAAAGCAAAAAGGATACATTTTCAAGAGGCATTGTGCAATGATTAGCCAATAGCATTTGACAAATCTTGCAGTTCAAACAATCACTGTTTAAACATTCACTGTTGTATTTTATAAATATAATTAAGTGCTGATAAGTCATAGATGAATCTATAAAATAATGTAAGCCAATCATTTCTAGCTGTTTGGTTGTTCTTACAGGCACCCCATAATGAGAAAATGGCCTCGCAATTATGAATGGTTCTTTATGAAAATGAATATTGAACATATATGGCTACAGGACTGGTATGGAGGAATTACAGTTATTACTTTGGAAGAATATTTCAAAGCAGTTCCTAGTAAAACGTAACTGATTTTTTAAGAATGAGAATTCAGCATTTTCATATTTAATTCAGAACAAAGAGTTTTATATAACTGTGTTATCAGGTATTTATTTAATATTTTTGTGCAAAGTTTTGAATGTGGCTCCATCTTAAATGGAGCAGAATTACTTTTGAACATTAGAAAAAAAGCTGCAGATATTAAACAGTCTGGAGATAGATCATACTAAGTTGTTGCTTAAGATGTTTTGAATACTTTTGGAATTTTATAAATATGAATCTCATAAGATTATTGTAATAATACATTCTAAAACTAGGCAGAAATTGCAAACCTATATGTAATGAGTGGCATAATGAATGATATATTAATGTCCCTAGCTGCTATTAATTAAACATCTAATAACATATTTTATATATGTTGTATTTTAATTAAATTTATATTACAGATTTAATTTTTCCATAGCTACAGATTTAAAAGCTAAGATCTGAAACTTTCCAGAAATGATTAGATAATTCACTTCATTATCTCAGACCAACATACAATATACTAAGAATACAGATGGCAGTTACTGTCCTGCACGTAAATATTAAGCTAATGCATGAAATCCTTACTTCACAGAACTTTCTTGCTTCAGGAAAAAGAGATCTGAAGTTTTTACTTCATTTCCAATATTATATTTTTGCTATTTTTAAGTCTGAACAAGCTCCAGAGAGTATTAACAATAGTGAATTTAAATGTAATGGTTTATTTTTAATTAATGGATTGCTTGATTGATTGATTGTTCAATTTATTGACTTATATCCTTCCACTTTACATTTGTGAGTTCTTAAGGTGACCAATTTTTTTAAAAAATAATAGCATTAGCTATCTGATAATTTAAAACCAGCACTAAAATTTAAGCTGTAATCAATTAAATTATTGATAAAATATGCATCATTAGAAATATAAATTCTGGGAGTAGAGGCCGGGAAATAAACAAAAGGCCATTTCCTGCATGTCAGAAAGATAAGCCATTGGAAATATCTTCAAGAGGACAATTCCTGCTGGTCCCTTTTTATTATGTATGATAATAACAGGACATGTGCAGGGGTGTCAAACTGGTGGCCCGCAGGCCGGATGTGCCACATGCAGGCTACGCCCACCCCATCTCCGTGAAGGGAAAAAACATCACAGTACATCACATGATGGCAACGTGACGCTGCGAGTTTGACACCCATGAATTAGAGAGAAAGGCCCTGAGCTTTTTAGGATTTAAAGGTCAATTGCAACACTTTAAAGCATTGACAACCAATACAGATCTTTCACTAAAGGCATTGTGTGATTTTGGTATCTTGACAGCATTCTAGCAACTACATTTGTATCAGTGCAGTACTAGTTCTATTTTTTTTAAATTTGCAGTTCTATTTTTCCCCCCCAAGAATTGCCCACTATTGTATACTGCACTAGTTGAGATAGGATACAATCAAGGCACAAAACATCATCTCCGATTGTTATGACTCCCCTTCAAAATTCAAGCGAGCAACACAGAAAGCAGCCGTTTCAAAAGTAAATCAAACAAAAAGGAGTCTCACAAGATAACGGCTGCCATAAATCACAGTCCACAGCAACAAGCTTTGCTCTGTTCGGCAAACCAGTCCTGCCAAAAATTCTCAAGCCTCAGAGCATCGGCTGTAACTTCTCCACGCAATCAGTCACTTTGTTCCTGGCAAATTTTACCAGCCCAGCTGTGTCCTTTTATAGTCATTGAGGCAACAGTTAATTTCCTTAATTACTGGCTCGCCCTCCTCCTTCGTTCCAGCTGAGTTTGCCTCCTCAAACATCGTCTGTTCCTGACGTTTAACCATAAGTCTTCCAAGTTCTCATCTCCACTCAAAGACTCTCTCAAAACTTCCCTGTCAGCCATTCCCGGCTGATGATCAGATAAGGAACCAGAGGAGGTCAAAGGTCCTGACAATTCCAATACTTCAGGTCTGTCTTCCTTTGTCACATCCATCTCCTCATCCTGATTACTATTCCCATCACTGAGCAATGCCGGCTCACATTGCCCTGCCATGTCCTCCTCACTTGAACTCAGATCTTCCACAGGAGCTGAATCCAAGCCCGGAACCACAACATCCGATCCTAGTGGCTCATGAATTGTCATGGCTGGCATAACAGGTGTATCATTGTGTAAAAGCACTCCTCACTGTGGCAGGTTTTAATCAAATGCCTACAAACTTAAGACAGCTAAAACTGAGCAAGTCTGCCCACATTACAAATCTAGTCTCTTGAGGAAGTGTAGCCCTGTCATTTGGACACAATGAGATACTCCAATTAATTAAAAAGAGAAGCATAAGCTTTGTCATTGAATTCCTAGAGACCTGACTAGAGAAGGGGTCTAAGGTCAGCCTAAGACTCACTTATATATTAAATGTGGCAACTTCAACCCAGCCAAGTTGAAAATATTACTAGTCTACAATAATGCATTTGTCCTTTTTATGCTGATATTTTAAAATGCCAAAAAACACTTTTTAAAAGTTAAGGGATAATTTGTTTTATTTCGGGACAAGTTAATGTACAACAGACTAGACATTCTTAAATAACTTCTGTAATATAATTTATAATGCCTGCATCACCTGATATATGGGATTGATTTTGGAGCCAGGCCAATTTCAAATGTGCATCTTTCTCATACACCTCCCAATATTGTGATTTATTACGTTTGTATCACCTTTTCTTACTGTAACATTATGTTCATGATGATCAGAACTGACAACTGATAGGCAATAATGGTTGTTACATCTAGAAATGCTCTTAATTATATTTTAGCCATTTTATTTTGCTTATATCCAAAAAAAGGTCAGTGGAAACTTGTACATTTCTTACCCCCATAGTAAATTTCAGGTGGCTTTCCTGTACTGGAATTATTATTTTAAGAAGCCATATGGCAAGCAAAAGATGGATCAATAAATTTTATTCTTATTTATGAAGAAGAGTAAAATATTGTAATGTGCATGCACTCGCTGTTCAGAGTAAAGCAGAATGACATGTGTTGGCTTGATTGTGCTTCACTAGTACTGTGTATTGAAAGTAATACATTTCTGTGCCTTTGGTGTGATACGTATTTTTAGAGTGATGAACAAAGGACATCATCAAATTGATCTTTAAAATTCTATTTAGACCCATCATACGAACCACTAGAACATTCAAAAACGATCTAGCATGATCATGCATTAAATAAGTGATTTACAATCAAAAAGTGAGAATACTTCTTTTGGAAGAGCACATAAATCTTTTAACATGGCATAAGATTGCGTTTGTCCAGTATTTTATATACAGCATAATACAACAGATCTCTAACAATGATATAATTACTGCAAAATAGCGCAGTATTAATTTATGCCCCAGATTTAGTGCAACTTGACTATTCTGAGTTGTCTTCATATTTTGTAAAAATGTCCTGGTATCTCACACAAATATGGCTTTCATAGTGCCAAGATAAAAACAACCTACATGCCTTCAATTACCTATTAGAAGTAATGCCATTTGCATATGAGCAACAAAGGATTGGTGTAGCTTGTTGGCAGCAAAGTAGGTCATGCCTGGAAGTATTTTGGGAGGCATTTTAATAGTTTTGAAAAGAGAAATAGGGGCCTTAAGCATCTGTAATGTGTGAAGAATCTATTTTGCTTCCCACAAAAGTTTGGGTCCTTTCTACTTTGCAAGCTTTAGGAAACATAAAAGGGCTGCGAAAAGTAGGAGGCTCTGCAAATTTTACTCTACTAGTCATTACTCATCTCCGTTTCAAGGCCATTGAACCTGCATTATCCAAATACATTTCTGCGGTCATGTGGCCAGCATAATGTCATGGAGCATTGAACCATTGAAGTGGTACCTGTTTATCTACTTGCATTTGTATGCTTTCGCACTGCTAGGTTGGCAGGAGCTGGGGAGAGGACAGGAGCTCACTGTTGCGTGAAGCTCGTGTCTCAAACCTGATTGCCACCTTTCCAACTGACAAGCCCAGTGTCTTAATCTCTGAGCCACCACGCTACCTGCTAATGAACTGTTATGTTTATTTATTTATTTATAAATAATTTATTTATTTATTTACTCATTTATTTTATCTATCAAATTTATAGATTTAGTTACTGCCCATTTCTCAGAGCTCTTCTTTTTGGACCAGTGGTGGAGGCATTTCCCCCACTTAAATGAAGGGATGCATACATCCTCATACAGCTTTCCACCTTAAAGAGGTTCACATTTTTTACTTATAATCTCTATTAAAATACAGAAGTCAGAATATCTACTAAATTCCTCAGTGAGGTTTTCTTCAACTAAGCATTTCCCTAGTTGTGATTTAGGGATCCCATAAAGATGAAATGTGTAAAATTTTCTATATAGATCTTAATCTTGTTGATTTTGATTGCCAACTTTAAATCATTATGTATTCATAAAAAGGGGTTGTCAGGACCAGAATCTGTGACTTAACATGGACACTATTTTAATATACTTATGTTATCTGTGATATTAATATTTCAAAAGTCTAGCAGGCATGAAGCTCTCTTTCTAACAAAACAGCTCCATGATAATTACCATATTTATATCTGCTATGTCCTTGGTGAAAAATCATTTAAAAATATAATTTCAACTGCATACAATTACACTGTCAGTAATATAGTACTTGTGGAAGAACTAAGCATTGTTTTATCTGCTATTTAACCAAAGAATGTATTTCAAAAATATTTTCGTTATTTTTGCCCTACTTATCCATTTGCACTTATGACATGATCATTGTAATGCATTGTCAAACATTAAATGTTAATAAAATCAAATATTAATAAAGTACTAATGACAATAACAATTATTTTATTAATAAAATATATTATTGCCTGATGTAATGTATGAACTCAGCCATTTATCTTTAAGTCCAATCATTTTTTTTCCAATAGTACAGTATGTAACCACATTGGCTCGGAAATCAGAGAATTGTAATACTAATTCAAGATCATTGAAAAATAAAAGTTAAGATTAAGTGCCAGAAGCAAACATACATGTAAAAACAAGAAAACAACAATAAATTAGGGTATAGTACCATAATGTCCCAATATGGTATTTTTTCCTAAAAGCAAAAAAAGCATGCAGCCTTCAGCACACCTGAGGTATTTTATTTAATATATGTAATCATTCATAATTGTTTCATTTTAATGTAGTTTGACTTACAGACCTTTAATGTGACAAGAGTAAGGATGAAGTAACTCAAGTTTCGATACAGAAAGTGCAAATGCAAGGCACTTTCTCAGAGTTTAAAAAAATGCATCATTGCTTTAAGGAGAATGTAAAGATGCATTAAGGGTTGGGAGGGAGGGAACAAATGTATGCTTGATGACAAAAGTTGTAACGTGTGTACCAAGATTTTCAAATGATTTAATTCTTATGTCTGCAATTAAACCCAAATCAACTTTTCTACAAAACCTAGCTTTCAATCAAAAGCCGGAAGTGGAGGGAATAGGGATTTAATGTAATTCAGTCATTATCAACCTCACCAAGTTTATGATGTGTGGACTTAAAACTCCTAGAATTCATCAGTCAGCTACATTTAAATTTGCCTAAGTTGAGAAACACTACTAGACAAGCGTAACTCCTCAGAATGCTGCCGAAATGCTAAACAAAGTCCTGCTAACGAATTAAAAAAGTGTTCACAACATGCTTGGCCTTTTTTTTTTTAAATAAAAGTTTTTTATTTTTGTTTTTTAAACATCTCTTTCACATGAGCAACATGATTCCAGATTACAACATTTATACATAATTATACTTACATTTTCAACTTTCTTATTTAATATGGCATCAAATTATTATCCACTCCACTATTCTTCAAATAAATTTCCATTTCATATTTTAATTCATTAATTCAATATCAAAATCATTTCCTCACATATATTTTCAATTCTTTATCCCCTATTATTTCCATTTTCAGCTTATCACCTATTTTACCTTATACATTATTGTCTTCATTAACTAACTCAAGGCCAATACATAATAAACAGTAAAAAAAAGTAAAATTAGAGTAAAATTAATGTATTTAGGATCCACATGGCATTCCTCAATCTACAATATATCTTATATTTATTCCAACACTATTCATATAACCCTTTCATATTTTTTCTTTATTTTCACATAACCAAATTTTACCCCTGTAATTTAAATAAAATGTCATTCCCCTACTTTGAATTATAATTCATCTTCACTCTTCCCATATATAGTTATACAATACTCCTAGGGTAATTCCCAATAAATTTTGAATGTCAAATCTCCCCATTTTAAATTTCTAATACATTCCCATGTAGCATCCCCCCTTTTATATCATATCTAACCCTTATCTCTAAATTTCTCGGCCTTGCCATTTCTCTTGGTTTCAGCTAACTTTCCCTTTTCTGAGTTTTCCCGATCTTTCCTTTTTATTTTCATCTGCCAGTCATCCATCTTCTCCCCCACCCTTTCCTGTTGTCTTTTTTGAAGTTTCTTTTTGTAAAATTTCTTCTTTTGTTTAATCCAGGGAACGTTTTCTCTTTTATTTGTTAACTCTGTCATCATTGTCATAGTTTTAGTTCCTTTAATGTCTTTTAGCAATATCTCGCGCCTGGCCTTCTTAACGGCTCGCATTAATAGCGTCTCTTTCACGCACCCAAACGTAACTCTTAAGACTCCACAAAGCAGGAACAGGCTTTTCTTTCTTTCTTTCTTTCTTTTTAGCCGCTTTGCTTTACGGCAGGGGTGGGGCACTAACTATGGCCCTTTTCCTATCCGTGAACTTCAACTCCCAGGGGGCGTGCATAAGCGCACCAACGTGCCTACCGTCCCTGTCCTATTGTTTCTCTTATTCTTCTTTTATTTTTCTTATATGTATCCATTTCATGTATTCACAACTATGTATACACTTATACTTATTATCTTGTAAACAATTGGCAAATCAAATAAATAAATAAATAAATAAATAAATTGAATGGCATGGCTGGCTCAGGAATTCTGGGAGTTGAAGTTCACAGACTGTAAAGGGGCCCACAGTTCCCCTGCTCCTGCTCTACTGGGAAAGACTTCAGAGCAGGGGTCCCCAAACGTGGCAACTTTTAAGACTTGTGGACTTCAGCTCCCAAGTTTGGAGACCTCGGCTTAAGAGGCTCGCCGGGATGGAAATCAGGACCAGAGTCTCGAGTTGCAAGCAAGACGTAATAAGCGTTCGGGGTCGGAGTGCTGAGCCACGCGACTCCGCTTCGGCTGCATATGGAAGGAATCCCGAGTCTTCCGATCCTCTTTCGAAGCCTGGCTAAGAAATGCTCGCGCGTATAGGCGCGCGACCAGGAACCTCGGAGGAGGAGGAGAAAAAGGACAACCTGAGCGAGCTCAGTCACCGCCTCTTTTCTCCCAGGCTCAGGCGCCGGTCTGCCCGCCAGGTGGGCCGCCTCTTGGGCAGAGGCGGGAATTCAGAAGCGCGCTCCGCTTGCGCCGCCGAAAGCCCGTGAAGCGAGCGGGCGAGCGAGACCATTCCGCCTCAGACGCCGGCTGGCCCGCTCGCCTCGTGCCTCAGGAAAACGATGGGGCTCCTGTCGCGCCGCGTGACGCTGCCGCTGCTTTTCCTGGCTGCGGGGGGATGGCCGCGGGTCTCCTGGTCGCTGGTCTGGTACACGGCCTGGGTGAGCACGGTGTACACCGAGCCGGCCACCAACCGCACGGTGCGGGACAGCGGGGAAAGCGGGCGCTACGGGAACAGCTCGCCCAAGGAGAGCGCGCAGGGCCTAGTGGGCATCCCTTTTGGCGGAACGGGCCGCCACATGGAGGGCTGCGACCCCAAGATGGAATACAATATCCCCATGGCGCCCGGAAGCTCCTCGGGAGAAAAAGTGGCGGGGGCGCCCTTCTCGCCGCCTCAGTCCTGGATCGCCTTAGTGGCCCACGGAGGCTGCCACTTGAAGGACAAAGTCGCCAACGCAGCAAGGAAGAAAGCGGCCGCCGTGGTCATCTACAACGAGCCTCGGTTCGGCAACTCCACTCTTACCCCTGTGTCGTACCTCGGTCAGTGTAGTGAGGGGAGAAATAAGGAAAGTAATTTCAAAACTACCTTATTTTTGTTGCGAAGGGGGTTGGATGGGTGCCGACAATGATGGTAAGGGGCTGGGAAGGTTTTTTAAAAAAGGATCTTTCCCTTTGAAGTCGGTATGAATGAAATTTTGGAACCAGTCTTGATCAACATGGTGCCATTTGGTCAAGGTGGGGAGAAGGAACCTGGATTAACTTGGACTAGGGTACCGTGAAATAAAAGTGGGGTTTAGCTACAATCCTCACAATGTAGAAGTCGAAAGTTAAGAGCAGAAGGTTGAACCAAAGCAAAAGGGATTCAGACTTCTTTTCCCACCAGTTATTTGCCAAATATCACAAAAGCCCAGGTGGGAAGTATCTTATTTCCTTCTTGAGTAGGGATGTAAAAGCCCAAACTAGAAAATATTTTATTTCTGGGGTGCAAAATCAAGAGCCTAGTCCTCTCTTTAAATGAAGCAAACTCTGTGACCCAGAAGTAGGTTGAAAATCAGATGTAATTACAGGGTTTCTTCTGTAATGCGATAACAAGGAGCTATTTGGTTGAGTCAAGAAACTGGATGGGAGGCAACAAAATTCTTTTATGGAAAAAAGTGATGCTACTTCAAGTATCAAAGAAAACTAGGCTGATTAGACTCATTCTGTTTAATGAATTTCTACCAGTATATCAAGAATTAGTTATGCCATTTTATTCGGTTTTGATTATGATTATGTGCCTTTCAGTTTTAGGTAGATTAATACAGGTACTTATTGCTGCAGATTGTCTATGTTTGTCTGGACTGCTGGTAATTATAGTTCATTAACATCTGGAGGGCCCTTTCTAACTTAGGCCATTTTAATTTTTGGTTTGTCAAATTAGTTTATGAGAAGATTAGTGTCTTAACTGTTTCCAATAGCCTAATTGCTGAAGCAAATATATGATTCCTTTAAACTTGCAAAGGCTTTATGTTTTTTTTGTTTTTTTTTCCATAACTTTTCATTTAGTTTTGTTTGTTTTATTGTTGAGATTCCTAAACTATCTCAGAATGGCCACATGTATTCTGGAGGGGTATGCTGGAGGCAGAGGAATACAAAATACCACTGGGCTACAGTGAAAGTTTTGAAACACCAGGTAGCTTTACTGTGGATTTTTCAGTACTTGCTATATATACAGTGTTAAGGACATGCAGCTATAATAATAGAAAAATTGCATGTTACTGATTTCTAAACAACAAATGATAAATACCTGTTTCCATCAGAAAAGCAAAATATATGAGTTTCAGTTTGTTCTGAAGCCAGAGAAGCTGTAATACAATTGGGAGGCAGATATCATGGAAAAAACTGGGCTGGAAAAAAATACAGTTAAATCATATCCCATTTCCCTTCTCATAGCACATTTGGAATGCATTCTTGATAAAATGCTGTTAAATATTAAAATATGAAATGATTTTCTCATTAAAATGCATTTATGGTTATAGTTTTATGTTTTTTAAAAAAACTACAGACTCATTTAAATGCAATTATTTTATTCCAGTAGTGTGAAGCCCAAATAAAAATTCCCAATGTTCATTCCTACTCGCCTTTAGGTCCTACTCATATTCTTGGGACCAAGAGAACTTGGAAATAAAACTAGCAACAATAATTTACTTATAACTATCAGCAAGATGGCTTGAGTTTCCTTCAGAAAATAAGAATTGTAGAAGAGTGCATCTGATTCCTGTTTTTTTTGTTTTTTTCAATAGGTACTGCTAATACAGTTGTAATTATGGTTGGGTATCCAAAAGGGATGGAGATCCTGGAGCCAGTCCTAAGAGGAATTTCAGTAAAAATGACAATTAGTGTTGGTAAACAACATGTACAAGAATATATCAACGGACAGTCAGTTGTGTTTGTAGCAATTGCATTCATCACAATGATGATTATATCTTTAGCATGGCTTATATTTTTTTATGTACAACGTTTTCTCTATTCTGGATCACAGTTTAGGAGCCAGGTAATTACTGGTGCTGATTATCTTTTTACCTTGTGTAAAGTGCATCTTCCTGCCCAATCTTTGAATGCTGTTTAACCTGAAAAGTTTTTTTTAATGTGCTGTCTGTTACTATTTGTTATAACTTGTTTCTAGAACTAGATATACCTGAAAATATAGTTCAGATTAGTACTTTAAACTAGAATTGGGTGGCAGTTATTTTCAGTTGATGAAACTAATTGTTATACTTATCCTTATTTTTCTATTATTTGTGGGGATGTAACCAAGTTGAACAGCTTCTTTAATTAATTTAACAATATATTATAAGGTGAGGCTGTACAGAACTCAGAAGAAGTTTTTCAACAAGCAGTTGTTGTACAGACACTTGACAGTATTTGAATTGTTAAAACAGCTGCTCCTGAGCTACTTCTAGCTGCTTTAACAATTTTTTAAAATAATGCTTTGTCCATGTTTCTAAGCATTGCATTTCAAATGCTTTGCATGGCTCTGCTGAGCAAACACGGTCAAATAAGCTTTTGATTTTAGTCCTTGCAGTTTCAGTTTCTCTAATACAAATTTACATAAATTAGGCATAAAGCAGATTCTACGGAAAAACTTAATATGATTTTTTTAATTACCTTTTTTCTCATGTTTCTCTTTTGCTGCTTGTTCTTTTCCTCTTTTCAACCTGTTTGTCTATACTACTATAACTCAAAGAATCAGAGTTTGCAGGGTCCTTCAAAGTCACCTTACTCAGCCCTCATCTAGATAGAATCCACTAGAGCAAGGGTCTTCAAACTTGGCAAGTTTAAGACTTGTGGACTTCAACTCCCAGAATTCCTGAGCTAAGATGACTAGAGGAGGAATTCTGGGAATTGAAGTCCACAAGTCTTAAAGCTGTCAAGTTTGAAGACCCCTGCACTAGAGCATGAGTGTCCAAACATTTGGCTTAACCTGGGCCACATTGAGTGAAGAGGAGTTGTCTTGGACTGCAAATAAAATATAATATATATATATAATAACAGGCTCCCTTTATATTTTACATTTTTATTACGAACTTGTGGGGCTGTGTTAATAGTTGTCCAGGGCGCATGTAGCCCATGGGTTGGACATGCCTGCAACAAAGTATCCCTGGTGACCATTCTCATTTTTCCATATGAAGACCTCAGAAAAAAACCTACTACCTCACATTGCATTTTCTCTGGCTGACAGTTCATATAGTCTGGAACTCATGAGCCTCCTAGCCAGAGTCTGTTTCCTTGTACTTTTAATCCATTGGTTCCAGCCTGCTCTCTGGGGTGACAGGAACAACTCACTCCATAAATCACACCCTAGCAAATATTTGAAGATTGCTACCATACAGTATCTGCCCTCGGTCTTTTAACCATTTCTCAGAAGGCTTCATTTTAATACTGTTCATTGGTTTGCTCGCATTTTCCAAAGTTTCTCTAATTTGTCATCGTCCCTTTTGAATTATGAAGCTCAGAACTCCAAATCAGCCCTTATTTGGACCAGGTGAAATGAGACAATTACTTTCAATGTTCTGGACTGCCTGTAAAGTGCCCAGGATACCTTTTTTTGGGGGGGGGGATTGATTTTCGCAGATATATCACATCACTTTGGTGACTTGCGTTGATACCCTGATTCTTTTTATGTGTACTATTTCTTTCTATGGAGACTCAATCATCCAGGTCATGGTTGTGCCAAAGATGCTTTGTTTCAAGAGGCACTAGACTTCTTCAGCTTCTTGGATGAGAAGCAAAACATCTTCAAAGAAAAACCAGAAAGTCCAGTTGCATCTTGAAAAAAGGCACCTTTGGGACTACTTTCTCTTTCATTCTACAATTGTCTTTTTCATCCTACATTTTTCTTCACCAGTTGAAGAACTCATTTTTTCTCTATTAAATTCTATCTTATTGTTTAAACCTTCTGCTCGAATATCAACCAATGGCAATATTTTGCTATGGTTCTTAACGAATGAATCAAGGCATTTGAGCAAATATTCTTGGAAGTTTTAATGTATTAACATAAAGCCATTGTAACTATTTTGCTTAATAAAAGGGAGTATTAGCAAAGTGGTTATCATATCTGAATTGTGCTATTGCATTCATCTTGGTCCTTACAGCATACCGTACTCTGTGGATTTTCATTTTATCTCTTCAACTTATAATACTACCCTAATCAAGGAATTACTAACACAAAGAAGCATATTAATAGTAAACAACAGCCTACTCAATGAACCACCAAGAACACTTGCAGCAACACTGAAAGGGCAAGCCACTAGTCAATAAAAATAAGAGCAAACACCACTCCCTTGAAATGCTGATGGTGTTAACCTATTTTGGTAATGAAACATTTGCAATAAAACTACCAAGCTCTGAGAGCACCAAAGATCTCTTATGATACAGACTTACTAGTGCTATGCCAGATCTTAGATAAGTGTTTGTTGCTCAGAAAGATGTTCATTTGTAACACACATAATTATATATCTTATTTTTTAAGGGTCAGAGAGAAGAAACTATTGATGCAATTGCCCAATTGCCACTATATACTCTGAAGGATGAAGATAAGGTAAGTACCTAAAGTACCTAAACATAATGAGTCCCAAATTTCTGTTGCTAAGCAAGACAGTTACGTGAGTTGCATCAAGACTTCCTTGGCTCAGAGTTAACGTATTTCGCTAATGTCAAGTTAATTTTATTTAAATGTATTTTCAAAAAGAAAGAAAAACATACTTCAGTACTAACACATCTGCCATATCCTAGACTATGTAATAGAGTTACACAGTCTGGTAGATCTTTGTATGACAAGGAGTTAGCCATCTCGGTTTTAAATACCATCAACTCAGTGCTCTTGCAGACATAATTGACTATTGAATTGAAGCAATTAACAATTATGTGTTTCTGGATGATAGAATTATTTAATTTCAAATCTATTTCTTTGTACAAAGTCAGTTTTAATAAAAACAATAGAAAAACTACAGCATTGCTCACAATTATCCTAGCCGTTCATTTTCCCAAAAATTCTAGTTCTACTGCCTGACTGAATAAATTGATTGTTTCTTCTCAGAGTTGGCCCTGTTTTGCCAATGTACTTAAATATGCCTTTTTTTTTAAAGTGTTGGGCTATTGATACAGAAAATTGTGCTATATGCATCGAAAACTATAAAGCCAAAGATACTGTTCGACTTCTGCCTTGCAAGTAAGATTATTAAACTTTTTAACTTTGTTTCAGTGGGTCTTAATTAAAAACATTCAATGAAAAAGGAATGCTTAAAAAGGGTATGCACATTGAAGCTATTATCCAATATGTAGTTTATTCAAGTACAAAGATTGGAGTCACTAAATTTATCTCACAATGTGACTGTTACGGGGAAAAGGAGTATGTTGTGTGCCACATTGAAAAAAACTGGGATGTGCAGTAAATCTATTAAATTTAAGAGAATATGTTTTGATTGGTGTTAAGAAGTTTTCCTTTTTAAGGTTTTACAACTCTCAAGTATTGTCATTTGCATAATTATTTTATGGACTATAAATATCATATATAAAGGCAACATTATAAAATTACATTGACAAACCTATTTCTGCTAGAATATATTTAGAATAAGTGGTTCATTTTCCCTATTGATCTCACATTGGATAATCTATTCTCCTTAAGCTAGTATGTCTTCAGGACATAAAATATTTGAACAAAGTTCATATTACAAGAGATATCAATCACTCTGACTTGGTTTGCTTGTTTCAGAAATTTATCAGGATATCCGCTTATTTTCACATAGGTAACTTATATTTTTTTATTTACTTAACATATTTATATGGCCACAAATTTACCAAAAGACTTTGGGCTGTGAACCAACAAAAAACAGTCATGGTCCATATCAATTAAAAATGGCTTGAAATGAATAGCAATAGTCCCACAAAAAACTATGCAGAATGTACCCTCATTTGCTAAATGCTAAATAAATAAGAGCTCCATTAGCACCTTGTCTGGAGGTATAGCCAGGTCCCAATAGAAGATAATATTAAATTGAACTGTGAGGTCTTTGGTGGTCTCTGAGCTCTGTTGTTTTCTTACAGACATTTCCTTACCATGCTATGTAACATTAGTGGTAACAATCAAGCTCACAGGCCACTATGAACCACACAGTATAGCCAGGTCTTTATGGAGAAACCAGCAAGGTTGGCTGTGTATTTCAGAGAGGAGGTTAATCCTACAAGATGGACACCATGATAGAAAAGGGACATTTCTGAGGAGCCACTAACCAATATAGCTTCAGTGATGGAGCATATCATTTTTGTGTGGTCTTGTGTGATTGGCAGACATTATCTCATGATAATTGAAAACTTCTAAATAAGAGAAATTCAACATATCTGTAAATTTTGCCTTGTACAAACAAGGAATGATAATTGATATTCTGCAACAGCGCTAAATGCCACCTATTTCATTGCATGTTACATTCATTGCATGTCAGTTTAAAATTTTGCTGTTACTGTACATCTTGAAAATATATAAATTATGAGCCTAATTAATATATTGGCAAGTGAGGCATTTATTTATTCAGAGTTTGTCAAATCTAAAATGAAATAGACTTCCTATATTAAGCTTTTATTATCACATTTTGACCAGCTGATTTTATTCTATAAATATGAATTTATATTATATAATACTAATTCTATAAATATGAATTAGAATGTCCTTATACTTGATTTTGATAGTAGTGTCTCTATCTTTAGACATATCTTCCATAAGCTGTGCATTGATCCCTGGTTGCTGGAACAGAGAACATGTCCAATGTGTAAATTAGATATAATGAAAGCGCTAGAATATTGGGTATGTTGCAAGCATATATAATAAAGTTATTTATTTATGGTAACGCCTATGTTTTCTACAGCTGGGTTATTACTCCATCAAAATCTGTCTCAGATTTTCAAGTATGCCATTGAAGTTTGGAAAGCACACTAGGTGGAGGTATAGAAAAACAATCTGGGAACTGCATATGAGCTAAAGTTCAAATGTTCTTCCCTGGTATATAATACTGTTTGTGTTTCTGTATTACTGTATGTGCTTCTCTGAACCATGCTTGTTGCTGAAATACTTTTCTTCAGAGATTATCTTAAGCAGTGGATAAGCTGTCTTTTTTTTTTTTGTTGTTATTACAAAGTCTGATTCCATCTAATTTAATAATTCTTGGAATTTATCAATTAAATTTCTTCTCTGGTTCCATCCGCAACATAGTAATTAATGAGTTTTTCTCTAACTTTAAAGGGAGGGTCTCAAAAAATTGCAGCGCCTGAATCAATGAGTAACATACCAACTGAGAACTGGAATATTTCTATGGAAGAAGATAGTAACGAAACAAGTGGCTTATCAGCATCCTGTACTAGCTCAATTGCATTAAATAATGTTTTAAAAGAAAATCTGTGTGAAACAACAGTTTTACTTGGTAAGTAATTTTGAAGATTTTTCTTTTTCTAGGAACAAAGTATTACTTCAAAGTAAATCTAGACTTAGTGACGGATATGTTTTACCTTTACCTTTATATCATTCAAATATCTGGGTAATCCACATAAGCTCTTATATCATTCTTGTTTGCATAAAGCATTGATCTCAAAATTACGTAATTTGAGTCTTTTTTAGATTAGAAAATAATTTGTGACATACTTAGAATTCATTACAGTAGCATTTTTTTCTTTCATCAGAACAATAATTACAAATAGTTCCATTAGAAATAAATACACATGGAAGGTAAAACGACTCAGCTAAAAATTGGCTAGGGAAAAGAATGGAAAAAACTATGAATACAAATTATATTTTGTTCTAGAAAGCTCTATGTTTTGGAAATTCAAATTCAGTATATTTAGAGATTTATTTGTCTTTAAGACTGATTACAGGCCAAGTTGGGATGTTTTTATTTTTTGAAGTATGCTAAGCTTAATAATATGTTTGATTAAGTTCTGATGCAATTTATATTATAAACAAATATTACTTGTTATAATTCTTGAATTTACAGTGTAGTTAAACATGAATTTCATATTTCTTTTTATAGAACGGGAGAGTGGAGATGATCAACATGATCATTCGACTTCTGGATCACTACAAATTTAACGAGAGTTTGAGAAACTCTTGGTAAAAAAAATGTGTTTTTCAAAAACGTTTATAGACTTGAATCTAGCTTAATAAATATATACTTCCTGTTAGTCTTGGTTACAAAGCTTTTCCCTATACAAGATAAAATACACTAATTCTGTTTTTGAACTTTGAGAAGCAGGAAGGAAGAGAAAAAAAATGCTTTTTAAAAAGATTATCTGAAGGTGTCAGGTTGTTACTCTTATTCTCTGGAAAAAATGTTGCCTTTGATAGAATGACATTCTTACCTCTTTCTTTCCCTTTGTCCTCTAGTTTGTAACAAAATAAAATCTTATCAGGAAAAAACAAGTTCTAACTACCGATATTTCAAAAATATACTTGGAAGATTAATATAAATATAAATAGCACAAATAAACTATATGGGATATATTACACTATATATGCATAATTATTATTTTGTTGTAAAATATGGCTTAACTTAAATATGCAAAATATAAGTGGTTCTAAAAGTCTTTTGATATAGATCTGAGAGAAAAATATGTAGTGCTATAATGTATGTAGTGACAATTGTCTGCTATTTCAGATGTTTCTTGTTTTTCTTTGTCAGAATTCTACTCTGGGTACTTGTGGAGTTACATTTCTATTTCAATATTTGAAATATTGCTTTATTGGTCTAATGTGCTAGATAGCAGCAGGGTACCTTTATACAGAAATGGAGATATATGCCTTAGGCATATAATTAAATGATATATATCAAATTCAGACCATTGCATTAGTTATTTATTAAATCACACAAAGGAGAAGTCTCTATTTATTACGTTTGTTATGTGTGTTCAAATTGAACTTGTTAGAATACCAGAAAAACATGTAATTTAAAATTAAACTTATTGTCTGAAGTTTGTTTGTTTGTTTGTTTCATAAAACCAGGGCTTCAAATGAGAGAAAAATGTTTTATTTAATAAGGATTTCTGAAAAATATATGTTCTGAAGAGTTCACCCAGGGTAAAAACAAGCCAGATACATGCCATGTTATCAGTGTTAATATCTGTAAGCCTGCAGCTGTCTTCCAAGAAATATTGATGCCATGGTTAAAATTTCTCATATCTTCAGGGTGTAATGTGAGTTTGCCCTTTGAACAAAATGATATGTTACTTGTCGGTTCTTTTAATGTCAAAGAGCTGGAGCAAAGCTGTAACTTTTTTTAGCCAATCTTAAAATTCTGTTTTAAAACTGAGCATTTGCAATGCCTTAAGTACGATACTAGCCATTTTATCCTGTAATAACTATTTTGCAAATTTATCTCTGGGTTTATTCTTTTAAGAATTTTGAAAGCAACGTATGAAATGTGAATTTTGAAAGCAATGTGGTGAAATTGTGAACTTTTTCCCCCAGGACTTACGAAACCTTAAGTTGATTTTTAGTTGCTAAACTAAATGTGTTTCAGCAATACAGATAAAAGGCTATGTTCCTGAGGATTTAGGCAGAATTTTAGAATTTTGATTTTACAATTTATTCAATTACAAGTTTGAACTAACTGAAATTTATTTTAGATAAACTACAAATTATATCTGTAAAAAAATTATACCCTGTGTGCTGCTGAGGAGTGATGACAATGAAAGGCCGAATTGCAGTGCCTCTTAACAGTTTACTCTCGAGGCATGATGACAAAGTTCCCGAAGCGACCTTTTTATCTGACCTTAGCAGCACCATAAAAAAGACAAAACAGTCTATGTTCTCTGCAGCTAGTCTTTTTCTAAATGATTACAAAGTAAACAGCTGTTGCATTTAGTAGTTACAAGATAAACCATGCAGCCTTGTACTTGATGCTCCCCCTGCCCAGAATAGAGATATTTCAATAGCATCACTGTTAATAATTGGACCAATACTACATTTCACATTAATCTTTTTATCTATATTGTTAAATGTTTTTGTCAGTCTACAATTTTAGAATAAACTCCCTAGGAGCAGATTCTGGTATTTGCAAATTCCTTGGGGATTTGCTGTATTTACCATTAGGCCATTTTAAAGATTCTATTGACTCATAGGTTCTGTAAAGGATTAGAAATCAAGTGTTTTAAGTTTTTTTGCAAGAAATTTGTTTTTTTAACTACTTTATATTATGATTTTGCAGGGTATTAGCCATCCCTTGTTTTCCAGTCTTAGTTTTTCAGGGATCTAGAGAGAATATTGGTGGAAATATGCCATTTCTGCCTTTCTATAAAAAATATTTTTTCAAAGCTTGTTGACTGATCCTGACCTTTAAGCTATTGTTTGTGTAAGTATACCTGAGAATAAATATTTCTGCTACATTTTTATATCACATGAAGGGGATGGGATTCTCATTAAGATATTCATTAATCTGTTCTAGAACACTATATAGTATGTATATCACTAATTTAGGCACTATCAATAAGACACAGTCCTCATGAACTAATTAAGTCAAAATGATTGCCATTGGATGACACCTTGAAAGTATCTCCTGGAAATAAAATTGAATGTGTTTTTGAACATCCATTTTTAGAAGACAATTGGCCACAAAAATACTTGGGAGATGAAACAAGTATCCTAAATTACATTGTTGTTGTTTTTTTGACAGGATTTGAAGTGTCAAAATATTTTAAACTAAATGTTTATTAGATATCAAAACATCTATTTTTGTTGTACAAAACTGATTAAATCTTTATACCTGTGTTCCCCTGAAAATAAGACTGGGTCTTATTTTTTGGGGGGCCCCAAAATAAGCACTAGGGCTTATTTTCAGAGTCTTATTCCCCCAAATGTACGGGAGACCCACTTCTGCTTGCTCACAGTGGGGCAGGAGGCCATGTGGGGTGCCAGTGCTGCAACCAAGAGGCAGGGCAGGTAGAGCTGCCCCACATGGGCTTACCTCAGGGCTCCCACAGCCAGGCCACCCATGTCCCAACACCTGCCTCACCTTGCAGCCATGGCACCAACATACTGCTCCACCTCATGTTTCATTGCAGCCACAAGCTAGTAGAACTGGGCTGACAGGCATGTGGGCTCCTGCTGCACATGGCTGCTGGTGCTGTTGCCATGGATGGCTTGGCTTTAGGGTCCCTGAGGTAAGCCGGCACATGGGACAGCTCCACCACCTTGCATTGTGGCAGGCTGTGCAGGCTCTTAAGGCTTGCTTTGGGGGAGGGAGTAAGGCTTATATTAGGCACATGCGTAAAAACATGCTAGGTCTTAGTTTCAGGATAGATCTGATTTTCGGGAAAATGTAAGGCTTAGTTTGATGTTTATATCATTAGCATGTATTACTGCTTTTATATCTTTAAAAGAATCTTTTATTCTAAGTTATTGAAGAAGTGCCCCAAAATAGCATGAATAGCATGTTTTTGCCCCAAAATAGCATGAATTTCTCCAGTTACATTTACAGATATCCTTTCTTATTTTTTGTGAAGCTTTATTATGGACTATAGTAACCCAGGAGAAAACTATAAAAGGTTTAAGTAGCCGTTTTGCACTGTGAAATGATAAGATTTAAGAAATCACTTTCAAAATGCCACTTCTCAATTATCAGAAGCAAATACAGTATTTCACATTAGCAAGATCACTGCCATGATCTTGCTAATGTGAAACTGACACCTACTATTTCATGTTGCATAAAGTTAAATTTCTAGCAATTTCCTATTGACTGGGAATTCCTGGGAGTTTAATGCCATTGATCTTAAACTTGCTTAAAACAATTCTAGATTAAGCACTTGATTAAATTAAACATATGCCTCTACAAAACTTAGTTTAAAAATGGTCTACTCATAGTATTTAGTAGCATTTTGAAAAGCATCTTTTAAAGAGATATGTTGGCATGTTCTAAAGCTCAGTAGCAGCCTGTTCCCTTTGCAAGAATGATTTTTGGGTCTTGTTTATCATTTTTAGTGGATGATATGTAAGCTCCCAAGTTTTTCTATTTTTGTTTAAACTTGATTTAAAATCATCTGGGACACAGATGAGCATGGAATACTTTGCTAGGTAGGTTGGCACCCATTTAGAGTTTCAGGTTTAACATCAGGTTAATTTGCTTAAAGTTTAAATTAGTTCAAGTCATCAACAAAAACTTCAATTTAATAAAGCACAAACATTTTAATTGCAAGCAACAAAAAACTATACAGAATTTTTTCCACACTAATCAAGTAAAAAAAAGTTCCAAATCAGTCTTATTTAGAAGTCTTTGTTTCTGAAGGATTTTCACCAGTGTCTAGTGTCTTCAGCAATCGAAAAAGTCCAGCTGCTTCTCTTATCCGGCTGAATTCAATACAAAAGGCTTGCACCTCTATAAATAAGTCCTGTACATTAATTATTTTGTTTCGAATCAAGGATTGAAGGAATACACAAACAAGACGTACCAGCCGATTCTAAAGCAAAAAAATAAATGTTTTTTTAAGAAACAAGCTTGAATAATCTTGATACTATGGCAAAACTTTAAAACAAAGTTATCTTGCAATTTATCCAAATTTGCAAGATTTTAAATTCTGCAATTAACTGATATTCCTAATAGCACAAGTATTTACTGAAATGTTGCCATTATTTCAAATTAACTCCCAATTACAAATAGTCTCAACTTACAACCCTTCGTTTAGTGACCTCCAAAGTTATGCCACTGAAATGTGATAGCCAGTCCTCATATTTACAACCATTGTGGCACTCCCACTGTCATTAAAATTTAGGCACTTGGTAAACAACATGTATTTTAGGGCAGCTGCATCTTGGGAGTCCTGTCACTATTTGCAACCTTCCCAGCTGGCTTCCAACAATCCAAATCAACTGGGAAAACTAGATTTGCTTAATGATACCATGATTCACTTAACAACCATGGCAAAAAAAAAAAAATCAGGTGAGGCTCAATCATCTTGCTTAACATCAGAATTCTGGTCTCGGTTGTGGTTGTAAATTGGAAACTACCTGTATCAAAGGAACTAAGATAAAGTGAAATAGAGTTCTTTTGTTCTACTGTTCTGGCAATAAGCCTTTTTTATGTTTCCCTTTTTATGTTCACTACTTATAACCACAAAAGACTATAGTTAGATATATGCAAGTGCTACATTAGTAGGTTTCTCACAATTTAATGGTGGATTGTTCTTTCTATTCAGTGTAATAATACAGGCTATGGTAAGTGGGCTTATAAATCTGTTTTTATAAAAGAAAAGTTGTGTTCCTGCCTAGATTCCAAGAACAAAGCTTTACATCTCCCACTTTGTTTCTTCTTCTCTTCCCTCAAAAGTGACAAAAAAAAAAAAAGACCCGGATAAGATAGCCATAGCATTTAAATTTATATACCACTTCAAAGTGCTTTACAGCCCTCTCTAAGTGGTTTACAGAGTCAGTAATTGCCCCCAATAACCTGGGTCATTTTACCGACCTCAGAAGGATGGAATGCTGAGTCAACCTTGAGCCACTTGGGATCAAACTACTGGCAGCCAGCAGAAATAGCCTACATTACTGCACCATCAGGGCTGCTCCTACTATAGGATCCAATGATCTCAAAATATGACTAAAGGCTGCTTCTAATGGCTTTTTCCCAAATTTGCCCCATATTTTTGTAAGAGTTTACCAATCAAAGAAGTTATTCCAGAGTACTTAGACCCATAATTCTATCCCAGTGAAGTCATTTAACAAAATAGATTTGTGCAAGAATACGTGCTGATTGACTTATCTCTGGAGCAGGGAATTAGTATAAAACAGGAATTATCAAAAACGGCTTTTTTCTATGATAAGCCGAGTAGCTAACAGTGAAGTCTCTTAATTGATCTAGTTTCTTATGAGAAATTTCAAAAAGCTACTAATTATCTACATAGTGACTCTTGTAAGGATGGTGAAAGCAGCAAATGACTCTTATCATCACAATGATATGCACCAATTGCACCATTATCTAACATTTTAAGATTGGGGAAAAAAGCAGGAATAGATTAAGTTGTTTTTTCATCCAATTTCCAATCTAGGTTCACCTTGAGAGCACTGTCATTGTAATAGATACCAACTGGTTGGTCACCTGATGTCAGCCCACTAGGTAAAAATCAACACAGTTGATTTACTTTTATTGAGATATAGGTTATAATAAAATCTTGCAACAAATTCTGAATTAGGGAGGCATCTGCCTGAGCTGCTTCTGAACATTGTGGCTTTTAACCAATGCTTCACCCTGTTTTCTGTAGGCAATGGATTTTGTATGTTTCCATCAAAGTCATTTTCCTTTTCCCCTACAGTTCTGTGTTCATTAAAGTCAGGAAAATGACATATTAATAAAATCCAACATGTAAGTGGAACATAGGCTCAACATCTCACTCTTTAAAGGGGAAATAATCTGGAGAAATATTTGTTCAAATTGGAAGACATAAATATCAATACAAATATAAATATTTCAAAAGATTAAAATCCTTCAAATGTGGAATCAACAGTTATGGGCCCTTGAGTTGTTAAAAATATCCAGAAACTACAGGGCTATATTTATCCTTCAAGGCAACATTCCCATCCAACCAAAAAGTTATTTGCAGCAATGATTTTTTTGTATTTTATATATTCAATAAACATATTCAAGCATATGAATAAATAAATTTATACAGAAGTACTGGAATACTCCATTGTAAACAAATATTTAAAGTATAGTGATGAACAGAATTTTGCTATTGTGTTTATATTGTGAAGAAGCTTTGATGACTATTTCTGTGGTTTTTGTTTATGCCCTTGGTCTTCTGTGTATGCAACAATACATCATAATATGCTGTATGTGAAATATTATGCTGAAACATAAGGAACTAACTTTTTTTTAGTCAAAAGGGTTTTGCAGTTCTTAAACTCTGCAACCATAGTTTTTGCTTCCCCGAGTTTTTTTTTACTGCATTTTCAATTATTTTATTCAAAAAGACTAGTTTCTTTTTGGACACTTACCTGCATATACTTATCCTTAATTTGTTCACAAGTAGAAATACAATTAGATATATAAAGATGAATAAATTCTGGAGGAAGATCAACTGCTGTAGTGAGCCTGTTGAATATTTAAAAGTTATTTTCAAATTGGCCATCTTTGCTGATAATCCATCTGTCACTTCAGTTTTACCATAACAGAGAGCCAGTTTGTCTAGTGGTTAAGGCATCACCCTAGAAATCAAGGCTATGAATTCTAGTTCCTCACGAAAGCCAGCTGGGTGAGCTTGGGCCAATTAGTCTCTCTCAACCTAACATACCTCATAGGGTCATGTTGTTATGAGTAAAATAGGAGAAGGAAGGAATATTAGAAATGTTCATCATCTTAATTATTTATAAAAATAATAAAGGCACGATAGAAAAATATTTTCTAAAAATGTGTTTTTATTAATATATACATTGTATTCTTGTTCTATTATATTCCGTGTTTGAACATTCTGTTCCTTTAGGACTTTTTGGGCTGCTTATCTTTGTCCACTAATAAAGAATTCATCTATAATCAATTATCTTGCCCAATTTATATAACATACATAAAAAGTTTATAGGCCCTAACAAGTGACGAGCTAATCATTCTTCATCATGCTTCATTCAGTTATAGCTAAATTATATTTTCCATCATATCTGCAATTGTATAGTGTAAGTTTACACTTCAGATAGAATACACTGCTAAGATATCCCGACAGAAGAAGCAACATTTGTCCTAATTTTAAAAAGATGATTGATTAGTATCCTATAGTCCACAAGCTGCTTTTACATTGTTTTTCAACTAGAACAGTAATTCTGAGTGATTGTATATGACTGTTGCCCTATTTCCTTCAAAATACTTGTTATATCTCTTGTATTAAAATAAAGCACCTAGCATGACTAGCAATACTATTATTAAATGTAGTAATACATAAAATATTAAAAAGCTAAATATTAAAATAACATACTCTGCTAGAGGACACGGAGTAAATGTAGTGTCCATACATCCTCCTTCCTCAGAATACAACTAAATAATTGGTTAGATTATGGATATATGAATATAGTTCACATCAAAATATTCTATTCAGAATGTTATCTTTCCCCTTCATCAAGGGAAAGGAAACTTTGCAGTCTTTAAAAGAATGAACAATTGTTTTCAGTCACACCAGATTGTGCCATTATGTACCACTACAGCATGTTTAGGTATTGGCTTTTTATAAACTAAATGTAGTCAAATATTATATATGAATAGCTACTGTGTTAAATCATGGTACCAAAGAGTAAATATACCTGAAACGTATCTCAATATTTATCTCAAATTTATCACCAATACAAATTGTCCTGACATTATAAATATTACACTGAGTTAACCATTTTTGAGTCCAATTAAATAACTGCAAGTGTCTCATTAGGACATCATTTCCAGGCAAGACTTATAATTCTCTTTCCCCCAATATTCTCCCTCCCATGCATATAGACAAGTTCTGCTCTATCCTAGTATAGTATCTGAAATTGCAATTAGAACACCAACATAAGCATCATTATAGAGTACCTCCCATAATCATAATTAGCCATTTATACAGGAAAACAAGTGTTACTAGAATGGGTAGTAAACTAACCTATAGTTGTCCTAATATCTCAAAAGGTCAAGGGCTTAGGACTTTAGGGTATATTCCAAACTGCATCTTACTTTCTACACAACCTGTGAAAATCAAATTATAGGTAGTTCTTGACTTATAGTCATTCACTTAGTGACCATTTGAAGTTACAATGGCATTAAAAAAAATGACTTATGACTGGTCCTCACACTTATGCAGCCTCCCCATGGTCATGTGATCAAAATTCAGATGCTTAGCAGCCAGCCTTTTTAAAATGATGGTTGCAGCATCTCAGGTCATACCACCATTTGCGACTTTCCCAGCAAGCTTCCAATAAGCAACAGATTCGCTTAACAACCATGTGATTCACTTAAAAAACTAGATTAAAAAAGTCATAAAATTGGGTGAAATTCACTTAACAGCCAACTTAGCAACTGAAATTCTGGTTCCAGTGGTAAGTTGAGGACTACTTGTACTCCACTAATACAATCATTCAAAGTATAATTAATGGGAAAAAACTGATGCAATTTTGTAAATGTTCACAGAGATGTTGAAAAACCAAGCTTGTTGAACTAAATATATACAATTAAAGCATTTTACTTACCGATTTACAACTTCCATTGAATGTAGAGACATGTCCATGTTGACTAATACTGAAAAGTATTCAGTTATCTGACTTGATTGCATTAATTTAAGCAGCATTTCTATAGCTACTAAAGGATTGTTTTCCACCAGATCAGGCAATTTGGCAGGAGTGAGGCCAATATGGTAAACAAGCTTAGGATCTTTCTCCAATTCTCCAAGAAGCTGCATTTAAAAAATGTAAAACTATTAACAATTAAAATATTACCTTTCAACTTATTTATTTAAATTTCTAGTTAAAATAAAATTATAGAAAAATTACAGTAATTATTGATGGCCAATATGGCATAATGTGCAAAAATGAGGGAGATCGCCAGTAAAGGTTTTAAATATTGCTAGTAAAAGTGATTTCTCTTGCGCTAATAGTTTAAGCATTCATGTTCTATTTAATAAAATTAACACAAGGTCCAAACATTAAACAAGTACAAAAATCTACAAGCTACCAATTTAAATAGAGTTCCTTAGGACTCTATTGTATCCCCCATCTGAAGCCAATAAAAATCATATGAAGCTTGAGAGACATGTGCCATACATACAATGAATTTAAACTCAGTCAATATAAAGTTAAATAAAAATACAATTTTAATTTCAATAAATAAAACATTTCAATTTATTAATTGGGTTTTAGTCTTATCTGGATGATTGTGTTCACCATAGCCTGGGTATTTAGTCTTATCCTAGATTTGTAGATTGTAGCTATGGCAAGAAGCACTCTGAAAAGTTTAGGAAATTGCAATCGCTTCACAAAGTGGCTGCTGGACTAGAAATTAGTTTAAGATAATGCTGCTCTGGAATCATGATCTCAACTATTGATTTCTTTTTTTGGCAGATTTAATGTTGACATTAAGCCATAAAACAGTACGGCTTGGTAACCTGAGGTACAACCTCTCCATTATCTGGTTACCTGAGAAACAACCTCTCAATTATAACCTGTCTAGATATTAAGAACTGCAGAAGAAACTGTTTTTGAAGTTGCCCCTATGGTCAGGAACTGTTTACAGGATACGAAGAAAATGGCCTTTTCTGCTATTGTTTATTCATTAATTCATCAAATTTAGCTGCATGTAGATTGCATTATAGTAATCCAACTAGATCAGGCCTCTCAAACTGGCGGGCGGCCCCGGCCGGATACGGCCCGCATAGACCATACCCACCCCAGCTCCGCAAAGGCAAAAACTACCATAATACATCACGATACAGCCCACATGACAGCGGGTTTGACACCCCTGAACTAGATGGTGACTAGGTTGTCTACGTGATTGAGTAGAGCCTCTCAAGCTAGGAATGGGTGCAATGGTACCCAATACAAAGTTGGTCCTTCCTAGTCATGAGTACTACCTGGTCTTTGAGCAGAAGTCATGAATCTCTAATGAAATACATGAACGATCTTACAAAAAGAGAGGATCTGCCCAGGAAACAATAAGCATGATCCTACAGTTACTTAATAGTCAGACAAAAAATTAAGACTGATCCTTATGGATCCAATACTTAAAAATGAAAGCAAGAACTTTATGCTTCCAGACTTGCAAGAATCTGTTAATATAGTCTTACAACCAAGTAGAATTAGTTCATCTTGTCATATTTCCAGGTGGCTTTGCCTGGGAGGATGCACAGTCTTGTTTCCTCATATTGTGTATGTGGTCTATCTGGGGAGTTCAGCCCATCCAGCAGCCCATCCAAAGATGGTATAGTCCTAGAACCAGCAAGGCTCAAAACCCAAAACAGGATAACAGGACAGCTATCTGCAGATGTAATAAGGGTAGAAAAGTACTGACACTTTACCACTCTAACCACTACAAGGTAGACCTTAAGAGCAATTCTAACTAGTCCAATCAAGTTCTCCCTCTATAAAGCGGTGGTGCTCTATTTGTCTCTTCTCTTGCTTCATCTGCCTTAATTCCTCTGTAAACTACAGCTGTTTTCTCATTAAAATTAGCAACCAAGGCATTAAATGGGCCATGCAGTAGACTAGCAGGAATAGCCCCCAGCTTTCTCTGACAATCATCACAGTCCCTCAGTAGCCAGAGTGAACTCATCATATCGTTCCCAGATTACAGCACACAGCTGTTTTGTAATTGATTGGCTACTTCTTTCTTGTGTCTTTAGGAAGATTCTTTTTACCCCAATCTTTAAAACCAATTTTAATTATGTTTTAATGATTTAAAAATTAACAAAAATTAGTGAACACTGAAAAGTGCTTTGAGTTCTCAGTTTCAATGGGAAGGCAGTATGTAAGTCAAGTCAATACAATAATCTTAAAGCACCAACTCATGGAAAGGTTACAGGGGAATGTTTTTACTTTTTGATGTGGTTACTGAATTGTTAATTTTATATCACAATTTTGGGATTCTAGTAAACTTGAGCTAGCTTTAATTTAGTTAAAATTAAGGTATTATTTTAATAATAAAATTAAACAAGTCAGCAATTGATTTCATACCTGTGTTTGTTGCTGTGATGACAAAGGACTTTTGAATGCTTTGGCCATGATTCGTTTGATTTCCACTCCAGCACTATTTTTAATACACATTGACTTATCCCACTGAATTGTATGATCTGGCTCTATTGGATTTAACCAAGCTAACTCATCTTCACATATATGGAGTGGAGGTGGTGGGCGGATGAATTCTGGTCGAAAATGACCTGGAAAAATATATTACATTCTTTTTAAAAAAAATATCTTAAAAGTCAAAATATTTATCCAACAATCAAAATGTTCCCAAGTATATTATCTGTTTTTATACATTATCTTATTCTTTGCGGTTTATTTCACAATATATAGTATAGTCTATTATCTTTTCTATAAACTGACAATCTCAAGCATCTTAGACCAGCATATTTCTATGTTCATCTTTCTTAGCATCTATTGACCCTAATTTTATGTAAAGCAGCATATTTTTTGCAGAGATATCCTTTACAGAACTCTCCAATGCCAATTAGGATAGTAATAAAATAGTAATATGTCACTATGCCATACTGTCCAACAAAACTATACTCTAGGAAAGCAAAGCATAAGGAAGAGAATTTAAGGCCATTAAAAATAACCAACTGTATGATTCTAAACAAAACATAACACAATATAAAATATCAATCTGAATGGTAGAATATAGTGCATGTTCACGCAAAGTCAATGTAGTAGCTAAGACACTGTTCCATATTCAACCTGGAAAGCTATAATGGTAAACATGTAACCATCTTTTCTTTATACCCTGCTTTTCAAATTGAAGGACTACATTCATGTGAACAACACTAACTATAAACACCAATTTGAGATATAAACATGAACAGAAATAAGGAATGGAAAATAATATCATTATTTAATTCTTATGTTGTAACATAAGAAAAGGTATCCCAAAATGATGCATACTTTCAATAGGTGGTTTTGGTCCACTCACTAAGGCTTCAGTAATCTGGGATGCAACAGAGCTGTCAAAACCAGAATTTGAAGAATCTGGATCAGGATCACTGAGAATGCTAGGAAAGCTAGCTTTACTTTGTGTTGGCAGCTCAGACTGACGTTCTGAAAGAAAAAATAGATTATTCAATTTTAGCATCCAAAATCTTGAATCACAAGAACAAAAATAAACTTGTTGACAAATCTACACTATTTCTGTTAATGAAAAATTGAGATTATCTGTAAATTTAGGCATCAGGATAGAAAGCAGGAGACCGTAAATTGTAGTCCCACCTTAGCTATGAAAGCCAGCTGGGGGACCTTGTGCCAGTTGCTCTCTCTCTCAGTCCACATCACCTCACAGGATTGTTGTTGTGGGGAGATGAGGAGGCAGTTCACCACCTTGAGATATTTATAAAATAACTACAAATATAAACAAATCACTCCTTCTTTTAAAATTAATATTGTGAGTTCCATAACACATCCTTCATGTCTGCAAAATTCTATTGTTTTCTTGTTTACACCTCTTAAGACCTGAAAACCCTGTGGTTCCTATTAAGCAACAATGTTATTCTAAGCCTTCATATAGCATTCTTCATAGCTGAAAAGGAAACATTTAGTCTCCCATGTTACATTTTTAAAATATCAAATCATTGCATTATACTTTTTAAACTGTAAACTTGGCACCTGAGAATCAGTCAGTCCCAGTTTCTGTATATAGCGGTAACTTGGTAACCAGCTGCTTTGAAACTCATTATTTTGTTACTCAAGGCATTTTGATGCAAAAAATTTATCCCGGTACTCATTGTTTGTTTGGTACTCAATGCACAAGCTAGAACTTGTTAATGTAAGTTGTCTTGTGACTCACTGCATTATTCCTTATAGGAAAAATTAGTTTGGTAGTCGTTTTTAGTAGTCATCCAGCCAGAACCAATTAATAATGAGTACTGAGGTACCATTGTAGCAGTTAAATGGTAAGCAACTTATTGACAGCTATAGAAAAAAAATCTGAATTTTATTGTCTGGAGACAGACTTATATACCACTACTGTTTATAACAAAATTTACTTTTAAAAGGACAGACTTAAATATAAAATAAAATGCAAGCATGTAATTTCTGTAATGTCCATGCTCAGGATTAATTTTTAGGAAGGATTTTGATCATGTTAGTTTCATTTTAACATTCAATATATTATTTTGAAGTGTGTGGAATAATCCTAAGGAATTAACTTCTAAATATTAAGCTTGGATCACTCATCCCAAGATACAGTGACCATAGTTACTTTTTTAAACCTCAAAACAAAATGAATTTAGCCATATAATGTATATTGCAAATAATTGCTTATAAATGGTCCATCAAAACTAATTTACTATTATGTGTGAGCTATGCTTACTGATATAAATGGCATGAAGCTACTATCCATGCCTTTCTCACGCTTCTGATAAAGATTAGAAAAATAAGCCCGTGTTACTCACACTATATTTTCTTTAGGTGAAAAGCAAAGGTAGCAATGTTAGCCTTCAGAAAAAAAAATCAGAGCAATTTCTTTATTAGGTCCTTAAGACCACAAAACAGAGTGCAAATTTTCAAGTTCTCTGGAGCTCTTTGAGAGCAAGAATGTAAATAGAACAAATACAGGAGAAAGAGACTGATTTTCAAATGACCAGGTCCACTAAAATATATAATTAATAATCTAAGAATCAACTTAAGAATTAAAGCAATGTTTTGAATTACTATCACAGTTCTTATAGCACATTGCTATAAGAACTGTGATAGTATTTGTCACTTCAATAGGAGTCGAAGTGGCTCATGTGGTAAGAAGCTGGGTCTGCGCGCCACTGAAGTTGACAGCTCGGTGGCTTTCCATGAGTGAATAAACTGCGAAGGGACAAGAAAGGAGCGTCTACCAATTGCCTACCAGCATTCAGGCATCCCACGGGTAAAAAGAACACTGCTCGAAAAAATTCTTTTCACAGAGGCAGCCAGCACCTCAGTGATCTCTAGCTAACACGTGCCATATTATGCTAAATAAATAAATGTCACTTCAATAATAGATATTAACACAGGAAAGGCTTCGAACTTTGCAATTCTCACTATGCACAAATGACACATAACATATAGATTCAGTATTTCTATAAAAGAATAGTTTTTTCATAGGATTTTTTTAAGTATAGGGTGTTGATTTTCAAATAATGACAAAACAATGAAGTATTGCTATGCGCTTTGTTGATCTATGAACAAAAACACACAGTGACACCACAGCAAATTGGAAACCATTTTTACCTTCTAATATGTCACAAGTTATTTCTCCAAAACTATACATAATTAACATTGCAGAAACCCATATGATTAACTGCAGGCAAAACTAAAAATGTGCTATGGAGTTATGAGGAAAAAGAAAAATATTCACATGCAAGTTTAAACACATTTTATATTTCATTAAAACAAAGATCTGCAGGAATTATTTGTTACCTGCTAATGCTAACTGAAGACCGCTTATATCCACAGATTGGCCCATATTTCCTACATCCATCGATACAATCTGTCTTGGAGTCTTTTTGAAGAGTTCTCTAGGAGGGGCCAACATCAACTGGGAAAGAAAGAATCGTTCTGGTGGAGTAATTGCGGGCAAAAAGCCTTAAAAAAAAAAGAAGTTATTTTATAGTACCAGCAATTTTCAAAGAAGTTGTAGTATTTCTATTGTTATGAGCTCAATCCAGAAAGGTATGAATTCAGTAAAATTAGTATTCTTGCAGATAAAAGCAGAAGGGGATTCTCACCATGCAACCACCCATCTGATAGTCCAGGCTTCCTAGGCTGTCCAAAATCCATTCAGGAAAATTTGGGAGAAGAGATTCTAGCAGTGCTAAAAGTGAGGTTCTGGACTGAGGGGATTGTGAAAATACATTTTTCCTTCTGTCTTCAAGACTACCAAGTAAGCAGAGTGGAAGTGCCCATTAAGAAAATACTAGGTTAGCTTTTCACAAGTGACATCTCCTTTTTTTGTATGCTAAATCATACAATAAAATGAAATACAAAGCTTCTGTTCAGCTAAGAGAATGAAAACCATAGAGAAGCGATAGAAATAATGGATGACAAAATGTAAATAAGGCAGGAAAAAGTCCACCACCATCTTTCCCAATGTGAAGGGAATGCTGCTCACATGACCATAATGTATATACCATTGGCTATTTTCATATGCTCCATGTATAAGGGTTCCATGATATCAACAAATACAAAACATATCTTCATGTATTGCCACAATTCATTGATCTTATCCATAGATAAATCAAATACTGGCAGTTTGTTATTTATGTAAACAAATCATTAGCTGTTATTAATCATTTCTAGTTAACAAACAGAAAAGCCAAAGGAAACATTACTTCCAGTATGAGACCTAGTTTCATACAAACATAGCTGAAAGTCATGTTTGATAAATATTTATGTACATTGAAGTTGCTGTACAAATACTTGTTAACAAAAAGCATGCTGATAAACACAGAATACATGCTGTCTACTTTCATTTCATGTGGACATTTTTATACCAAAACCTACAGGTCAATAAACTGTGTAATGCATAGATGGTTAAAGCAGAATAGAATAGGAATGTTTTCTAATCTTTTATCAGGTAACATTTAGCATTAAACTGGAGATCCCAGACTCAACAACAAGCAAAAGTAACTTGAGATATCTGAAAAGAATTAATGGAGGATTGTAGGAGGAGCAGTTATTGCAATTAGATTTAAGATTATGTCACACACCAAAAGGCAACATTGAACCCCTGATAACAAGAGAAATTATTCCTCCCAATCTGGTTGAAGCAACTGAACTAGGGTTGCCCCCTCAGTTTAAAAGAGGGGAGGAAGAAACCCGAAGTTGCTCAGACATTACAACCCAGCCTTCAAAGTCTTTATAGAGATTCTCAATCATTCAGGTTATGGTTGTCCCAAAAGTGCTTTTTCAGGAAGCAACTGGACTTTTTTTTTCTTTGAAGACGTTTCGCTTCTCATCCAAGAAGCTTCTTCAGCTCAGAGCTTCTTCTTGGATGAGAAGCGAAACGTCTCCAAAGAAAAGAACAAGAAAGCCCAGCTGTCTCCTGAAAAAGCACCTTTGGGCCAGCCTTCAAAGAATTCATGTTGCCTCCTCCCTCCGTTTTCAAAACAAGTTTCATCTTTTTAAGTACCCCGGGAGAAAGGGCGCCGACCCCCCCCAATGGTTATTCGCCCAGGCCCAACCGGAGGCCACGCGAGGGAGCTACCTGAGAGCGGCGGCTTTTCGTTGTCGTCCCCCCCGCCGCCGCTCCCTGCCGCTCCGGGCCCCGAGCCGGCGGGGGCGCGCTCGGGGGGCGCCGGGTTCAAGAGGTGGGCGAAGATGGCGGCGAAGGGGTTGGCAGCGAGCGGCTCGGTACGGTACATCTCCCAGAGTAGGTAGAGGGCAGTCAGGCGCTGCGGCGGCGTGGGCAGCAGATCCGGCTGCTGCAGCAGCAACACCAGGACGGAGCCTACGCGGAAATGCTCGGCCTTTCCGAAGTAGTGGTGGAAGGCGGTGGAGAGGCCCTCGAAAGTGCTGCCCCCGGCCTCTTCAGACACGATGCTCAGCAGGCTCGTCAGCTCCTTCGGAGAAAGGCTCATCTTTCCCGGCAGCGACGCGACGGTCTCACTGTTGTTGCTGCTACTGCTGTTGCCGCTGCTACTATAACCGGCGACGGAAGCAGCGCCGGACCCACCACCGGGAATCGAACCTGCCGCCACTTCCACAGCACGGCCAGGCCCGGGACTGAGGCGAACCCCACTCGCTAGCATTCAGCTCCACCCTTCCCGCTCTAGGCGGCCGTCTGCGCGCGCCCGTGCACTCGACCTACCTAGCGACTCCTCCCCTCATTATTTTGTTTTCCCTTCCCCGCGCGCGTGCCTCAACGAGCTGCTACTCTCCACCACCCCTCCGATTCTTTTTTTCCCCCCACTCCCGCGTCCCCCGGGTTCTTTTTCCGCCGCTGCCGCCGTAAAGCGATTTGTAGCACTTGAAATGATTACTCTTTTTCAGTACTGTCGTAAAGCCAGGAAAACAGGAGGAGGAGGAGGATATCGATAGCGCAGTGTTTCTCCACCTTAAGATGTATGGACTTCAACTCCCAGAAATCCCTAGCCAGTGATGTCCGGGATTTGAAATCCACACGTTAATATTTGCCAAGGTTTAGAAACACCGCCATATAAGAAAGAATGGAAACTGGGAGCTATTTCATTAGCCGTTTAAAGACGTCATCTCAGAAAAACAAAAGGAAAAAATTGTTGTCCTTGCGTGTTGATTTTTGAAATCTGGAACGAATATGTCGCTTTGTTAATAGATTGGTAGTTTAAGTTCCCAATAGAACTTTAAATAAAAAATAGGCAACTCGGTCAATCTCATCTTAATATTTAGAGGTAAGAACGAAGAACTTTTTTACACCTTACAATGTAAAATTTTACATTGGGTTTAGGTACCTCCCCTATTTGACATCTTTCTTGATCTTGAAAAGCTAAGCTGGATCAGACCTGGTTAGTACTTTCTGGGATAGCTATCAAGAAATAGACCGTAAACTATAGCAGAATATTGGGGGGGCGACGGGGGGCGACACCCTAAGAATACAATGGCAACACTACTTATTTATTTTATTTTATTTATTTATTTATTTATTTGATTTGTCAATTGTTTACAAGATAATAAGTATAAGTGTATACATAGTTGTGAATACATGAGATGGGTACATATAAGAAAAATAAAAGAATAGAGAAACAATAGGACAGGGACGGTAGGCACGTTGGTGCGCTTATGCACGCCCCCTACAGACCTCTTAGGAAAGGGGTGAGGTCAATGGTAGACAGTCTAAGGTTAAAGTTTTTGGGGTTTGGGGAAGAGACTACAGAGTCGGGTAGAGTATTCCAGACATTGACTACTCTATTGCTGAAGTCGTATTTCCTGCAATCAAGTTTGGTGCGGTTTACTTTGAGTTTGTATCTATTGTGTGCTCTTGTGTTGTTATGGTTGAAGCTGAAGTATTCATTGACAGGTAGGACATTGCAATGTATGATTTTATATACCATGCTTAAGTCAGACCGAAGACGGCGTAATTCAAGGTTTTCTAGTTCTAGAATTTCAAGTCTGGTGGCATAAGGTATTCTCCGCCCAGCGCCATCCCGCCCCGCCTCAGGCCGGTAGGGCGCGCCAGCTGAGTAGAAGAGTGAGAGAACTCTTCTTGTGAAATATTTCTGGACTTTCTCAATTGTGCTAATATCAGATACGTAATGAGGGTTCCAGACTGATGAACTGTATTCGAGTATTGGTCTAGCAAATGTTTTGTATGCTCTGGTTAGTAGTGTGATATTGCCAGAGAAAAAGCTACGTAGGATTAGGTTAACAACTCTTAATGCCTTTTTGGCTATGTAGTTGCAGTGGGCTCTAGCACTCAGATCATTAGAGGTGAGTATTCCAAGGTCCTTTACAGAGCTTGGGTCATCAACAAGGTCTTGACTATTCAGCTTGTATTTTATTTTCTGATTTTTTTGCCAATATGTAAGACAGAGCATTTATTTGTTGAGATTTGAAGTTGCCATTTGTTTGACCATTCGGATACATAGTCAAGATCTTTTTGTAGGGTAGCAGTATTGTCTGTGGTATTGAACAGCTTTACATCATCAGCGAAGAGAACGCAATTGCTCTTAATATGATCACAGAGGTCGTTTATGTAGAGTATGAAGAGAGTTGGTCCTAGAACACTGCCCTGAGGGACACCACTATTGACAGGTACTGGATTTGATAGGACTCTCCCGATTTTGACCATTTGTTGTCTGTTTGACAGGAATGCTTCTATCCAGTTATTCAGTTGTCCAGATATACCATAGGATTTTATTTTTAGGAGTAGTTTGTCGTGTACCACTGAATCAAAGGCTTTACAGAAGTCTATGTAGATTGCGTCTATTGCTTTGCCCTGGTCGAGTTGTGTCGTCCATATGTTTTTGCAGTGTAAGAGTTGCAGATTACAGGATAGTTTTTTTCTGAAACCAAATTGTTTATTGGAGAGTAGGTTGTTTGTCTCTAAGTGGAGGATGATGGATTGGTTAATAATTGATTCCATGATTTTGCAGGTGACGCAGCATAAGGAGATTGGTCTGTAATTTTCAACTAGGCTTGGGTCTCCCTTTTTGAAGATGGGGATGACTGTGGCTTGTGACCATAGGTTAGGCAAGGAGCTGGTCCTGAAAGATTTTTCAAAGATTATGCTTAGAGGTTTGGCTATGGCAGTGGATAGCTTTCTTAAGAAGTAGGCACATATTCCATCCGGTCCAATAGATAGGGATGGTTTTAGATTGCGTAGTGATTTTTCAACATTGTCTTCTGTGAAATCGATATGTATTAGGTCATTGTTGTTATCTGTGGTACGGTTAGGAAATACTGGGCAAGATCCATTGCTGTTTACAAATACTGAGCCGAAGAATGTGTTAAAGATGTTGGCTTTAATGGTGTCGTCGTTGCAGTCTTTACCATCAGGTCCTATCAAGGGAGGGATGGACCTTGAGTCTTTTAGTTTGTTGTTTACAAAATAGTAAAAAGCACGGGTGGAATTGGTGCTTAGAAGGTTTTCTTCTTGTTTAATGTGATAATTGGTGCATTCGGTCTTTATCTGGTGGCATAAGTTTTTGTATCGGTTTTTGAAATTGGCAACGTGACCAGATTTGTTTTTCCACCAGAGTGATCTCTTTTTGGACTGAAGTTTCCTTATTGATATGGGTAATCTTCTTTTTTGTTTTGTTTTGGGAGTTGTTGTTGGAACATATAGTATGATGACTCTTTTGATTTCAAGTAAGAATATGTTGTAATGGTCTTCAACGGTATTGCATCCAGAGAATAGAGATTGCCAATCGAGGGATGAGAGGTCGTTGTCTATAAGATCATAGTTGCCTTTTTTGAAGTTACAATTGGGGATTACATCATTGAGGTGATTTTTGTGTGGACGTATGTTGAGACAAAAGTCAATCATATTGTGGTCACTGCTGGAAAAGGGTTCTTTAGTTTGTATTCCGTAAATTAAATTCAAACTATTGCAGAAGATGAGATCGAGGCAGTTGTTTAGTCTAGTGTTGTTGGTTACTAGTTGTTCCAGTCCCAGATTTGTAATAGCATTGTAGAAGGTTGTGTGTATGATTTCAGTTGTACAATTATTTAGGGTCCAGTCGATATGAGGTAGATTGAAATCTCCAAGAAAGATAAAAGGGTATGGGCAGGATGTAGCCCATGTTAGTAATGTATTTAGCTTGTTTACATGTTCGATGTCATAATCAGGTGCTCTCTAACATAGTAAGAATCGAATTGTGATATTTAAGGATATCTTAAATATCATATATATGATACTTCAGAACTGTTACCAGGAAATCTACATAGATGTATCTATAAAGTCACCAGAAGTCAAACTCAGCTCAAGGAAACTTTTCCCTTTATGTTATCAGGTACATTCTGTGAGGTTTAACAGAGTTTATTTCTCAGATTTCATCCTGAGTTTTTATCTTATTTTATCCATTTAATTTTAAGAAATTCTGATGTATAGTTAAGCTGAGACAATTATTTCCATGGCTATCTGTTCTGAACATGTTATCTGCACCTTTGATTCTGCGGAAGATTTAAACTAGTTCTGTGCTCTTAGTGCAAAATTCATTCAAATCCCATAAGCATGAAATCTGAAATTGAACAAAATTAATAATTTGAATGCTTTTATAATACACCATCTTTCTACTTTTGGGGTCTAGTGAAATATGTATCCCTTCATATCCTCAGGATTTTTTTTTGCATAATATTCAGCTGAAATTATTAAAATACAAATCACATTTGTCTGATTAGAATGAAATCATTACAATCTTACCTAATAATCATTGTCACTACTATGATACAGAAGTGTGGACCTGATGGTTTTATATTGGATCCACCTGATAACAATCAAAATGCAAATCACATCTGCCAAGTTTAATTCTTAATTCTTTTCAAAGACAATGTAACTTGTTTTACGCTGTTAGGAAGAAATGAAGCAGAGAAAATCAAACTAGAAAATTGCTAATATGTGAAAGTGAACATGAAAATAAACAGGGAAAATCTAAGTAAGAAATTAAAAGACATTGTGAAACTAAATATAAAAATAAAGAGGGGAAATCAAAGTAGGGAAATTTTAAAAGACATTGTGAAACTGACTATAAATTTACTGGAATGGTTTATCTGGTAAATTTACTAGGTATAGATGTTTGATACGGAAATTAACAATAGTGTGCTGCCCAGTTGATTTAACTGCAATGCCTAGTGTAGTAACACTGTAAATTGGGAAGATTAAATATTCTATAGCCTTTCTATTTTTTTACTTTTTTTATTTACTATTGCTCACTATTTGCACTATACTGTTTAATCCCAAAGGGCATAGTATGATATGGATTCTTAAATTCTGGGAGATATAAAAGTTATAATAAATAGTTATTAAGTACTATATCCATTTTAAATTATTTTTCAATATTTGTACTGGGATCATACTGTGTAGCTGAAGAAATTAAAATTGTCTCACATGAGTTTGATCATGATGAAAGATTATAATCTCATCCAAGATCATTTTACTGATTACCAGGACCCTGAGCTATAAAACATCTATCTTATCTACATGAGATTTCAGTTCCTTTCTTAGTCTCACCAGAATTGTCACCAGAAAATCTCCAGTATATTTCCTGAAACTCATTTTATGACTGAAGCATGGCAGTGACAGAATTGATTTCAAACAGAATGGCTGTCCAAGAAAAATAGTGCAATATCTACTACCGTGTTTAAAATGTGAATAAAAACCAATTCATAGTGTTGTAATAAAGAAGTAGATTGATATAAACCTTAATTTTTGTTTCTAAAATAACTGATACCATAATACCACAAGGGAGGTCTCTGTTTTCAAGTGCCTTCATTTTATGCAATTATGCAAATATACATAGTCACATTTAAAAATTAACCATAGTTTATACCTATGTATATTTCTCTGTCCTAATCCCATATGGAGACTATGCCTTCTTTATCAGCATCTAGATGTAAATATTGTATAAATACTGTACCTTACCATTTGCTAATTGATCTCAGGTTTAGATCTTACCAACCAGCTAGAGCTTCATCATTTTCATCAACTTTACAAACAGGATAAAAATGTTATTTCTTTTTACTTATTTCCCTTTATTTATTTATTTCTCTTTATAGATTAAATTTATATGCCATCTTGCCAAGAAACAGCTTTATGGAGAAAGTTTTATGAATGGTATCAAAGCAATGGATAAGAGGATTGTGTTTAATGTATTTGACCATAACATGATAGGGCAAAATCCCTATGTAATCAGCTATTGGGAGGAAATGAAATATTGGACCTACATAAGCAGAAGGAGAGCTGGGTGTCTTCTATAAACATACTGAAAATGTATTTTATATTGCAAGGAAGAAAAAACATGAAAAGCCAAAGATCAGCATTAGTGAGAGAGGAGGAGCAGCGAACATAAGTGAGAGAAGAAGAAAAAGGAACACACTGAGAAGATGGGGAAATCAGTGGACAGATCAGTGGGGGTATTCAGCTGAGACCACTGCAGTAAGGAACAAGTACATATGACAACGGATACATCCCTCAAAATCATTCTGGGATCTCCCCAGATTTTGTTTCATCTGAATCCCAGAACCAAGCTCTTCTAGGTTTTATTTTTTGTCAAACTGCAATCCAAAACACTTTAGAAGAACTTTCCAGGAGGCAATACTTTGTTCCTGGTTCAAAAAGTCTTTGCATTCAAACACTCCAAAGACATCATTTGATTCGGGCATAAGCTATCAGATAATAGCTGTTCGGTGCACAAAATGGTTCACACAGAAAAATCTTTTTGTATATTCCTAATATTATACATGAATTGGTAATTCAATTTTACATACAGTGTAAAATTGCCCTGCAGAGTTTCTCTCCCTCCCTCCCTTCATTTCTCTCCTCCCTCCTCACTCTCCCCTCCCTCCTTTCTCAGTTCAGAGGACTGATAAAGCATTAATTATTAGCAATACTTCCTTCCAGATTCCAGTGTCCAAATTAACACTCTGTCCCATGTTCCAAGGTAGAGAAATGGTATGGAAGAATATGATGGTTGAAGATGCAGCCTGCACTTAAAATATATTTAAGAAACCAGAAGATCACATTCTTCTTATCCATTACGCAGCCTTCTGCTAGTGATAAAGCCAATTGTGTATATGATTGGGATTCAAGTGGATTTGACATAAATATCATGAAGATACAAGGCTCAAATCCAAATTTTTGCAACTTAGCAATACCCAAATCAGTTGGATCCCAAGTTTTAATTGTTATTTATTTATATTTATTAAACGTATATGCTGTCCATCTCACTATCCAAAGTTTATCTGAAAAAAATATTTTAACAATTCATATGGTGGCCCATTTGTAACTAGACAGGAAATTAGCAGCAGAAACAACAAAACTACACAATTAAGTAAAAATAAATATCAACCACAAGCACCTTTTCTCAAACAATTATGTACATACAGATGTAATCTTGTGTTTTGATCATCGCTTCAGGAGATAAGTACAATTAGCACGCAGACATAGTTTTACATAATTCAGAGCCCCAGTTTATCATGACTAAATTAAAATAGAAAAAGTTCTGGTTGCTGCCTGTTACTATCATTCGCATCATCTATAACCTGCAACTGATAGCAACAAAATAAAGAAGTACTTTAAAGGAAAGATGAATGCCAGTTGATTTTAGCAGCCAAATCTCATAATTCTATTTATTTTGGAGATTGGCTCTACTTCCTCTGAATATTTAGCCATTACAGTTAGACTGCCGTATCCCATAAGCAACATGAGAAAATCACTTGTATAAGCTACATGCTCAGCAAAAAAAAAAATCCTGCCCCGATAGAGGCAGAATCAAGACTGATCAGTCAGCTAAAACCTGCCAAGGTGCCCAGAATAGACTCTGTCCCTCCTGGGTTTATTAAAAGCAATCCTAAATAGTCAATTACTGTCCAGACTGTTTTTATGTATATTGATAGCACTGCCTGAATTCCAAAAGATCAGACCTAGTATTCCTATTTATAGAAGTGTAACAGGCTACTTTACTGATTATCATCCATTCAGTTTATTCAGCAGAATCTATGCCAGACAGCTGTAGTGGAAGTTGCCAAACAGGTTGAACTCAAAAATTGCCTTGACAGAGAGACAAGCAAGCTTTAGACATCAGTTGATTACTGGCACTGCCTAATATTAAATCATCTGGAAGAAAAATATACACAAAATTTGGTGTCTACTTTACATGCAGCTTTTGTCAATTTTAAGTAAGTTTTTAGCCACATTCACAAATGCAAACTTTCAGCTGGAATTTCATCTATATAAAACCATACATGATGATGATCATGATAATATATCATCTATATTAAATACTGATACTGTATAATAATTCTTTCTTCATCATCAATAGGGCTAAAGAGAATAGTGTGGATGTTTTTAACTGTAGAAAACAGTAAGATGGATATACATTTTGATAAAAGAAAAGATGATTTTTCTCTAAGACAGGTGGGGAACTATGGCCCTTTTAACGACCTGTAAGCTTCAACTCCCAGAATTCTCCCAGTTCTCGTGCCTAAAGCACATACAATTTATGCTACTTAAATTCTAAACCATACAGTTGAAATAAGATAAATGGATAGAAATATGTTTCCTAATAAAAGTACAAGAAGGAAGCTGAAGGCACCCATGATTATGTAAACTGTAAAGAGGAGGGCGGAGTCAACTGTCCTGCTGTATCCTATTGGAATAACTTCCATTTACAGCTCAGTATCACCTTACCCGTTTGTAAGTAGTAGACTGTAGTTGAGGTAGCAGGTTGTATGACATGAGGCGAAACCATAATGTGGTTTGCTTGGTTTTGACTTAGCACATGTGTCAACACTAACCAACTGCAGTTCATTCATAAAAGTCATAAAATTATAAATTCATAATCTTGAAGTTTACAGAATATTTCTTGACTTCTGATTCTTTTACAGTTGATTGATCCCAGAAGCAGAAGTTATTCACCACTTCAATATCTTCATTGTCAGTTCCAAGGCTAACTTGTCATACTAAAAGATCATCAGCAAAGTCTAATTAATATTATTTGGTTATTGATTACATTGTGACCAAGTACTGTTTGTTGTTACTGCTACATCCTTCTTGATTATGTAAACAAAGTTATTCCTCCTTCTCTTCTTTCTCCTCTTTCTTGGGTGAGATTGACAGACACAACTGCAATTCCAAGCCACTTCAATTCACTGATGTCTAAAATGTCAACATGTAGTCTATTCATTTCATACTTCAAAGTGTTGAGCTTTCCTGCATTCGTGGTTCTTACATTCTGTGTTCTCACTCTAATTCTATCTCTGGAGGTTTGGACTTCTTTCCTGCTTGGCAACTTTAGCACTAAACATTCCAAAGGTTTTAATCTTACCACGTCATAAATACCTTTAGCACTTTAAAAGAGACTCAGCTCTTCCTCAGTAGCACATTGAGTCTATCTTATCCAAGGGGCCGATTATACAAAACTACATTATCAGTCATTTTATCTTATCTGTCTATGGGGTTTTCCTAGTAAAATACAGCAATGGTTTATATTATTATTTTTTTCCGAGGCTGTATGAAATGAGGCCTTTAAAGTAATCATCTGCCTTCAACATTTTCCTATATTGATACTTCCTAATATAATTTGTTTACACACACACACTAAAATCATTTGATCATGCTGCAAGTCGGGACGTGTTTCAAACAATTACTTTATTTTGTAAGCAGAAATGTGAAAAAATGATAGAATTTGTCAAAGGCTAGTTACTTGTTAATTTATGAGTCAAAGTAAACATAATTTAGAGTGCTCTGAATTTTATTGGAAAGGAGTCGTAGCAAATTTTCCGTTTTCGTTTCTATTTACATCTTTGAGCAGATTAAGTGCCCCAAAACTGCATATTTGACTTAAGAACCCACTTCATATTTTTTAGATATCAACTTAGGAGAATGATGAGGATCCTTCTAAGTATTGTTGGTAACTATTAGTTCAGATTCATCTGTAAGGCATTTTTATTCTGCAAATTAAAATAAAAACCAATATTTTCCATAGAAGAATTCCTCTAGCATCCATATCATATCTTCTTCCTATTTTCTGCCTCTGCCATATCTTTTTTGAAATTAGATAACGAGAGTAATGGAAATATTTCAACAATACTCTTTCACCAGTACTATATAAAAAAATTGTAGTCCTCAACTTACAGCAGTTTATTTAGTGACCATTCAAAGTTATGACATTGAAAAAAGTGACTTATGCCCATTTTTCACAGTGAAAACATTTGTAGCATGGTCACACAATCAAAATTCAGCGGCCTTGCTTTGGCCACTGACTCATATTTATGATAGTTGCAGTGTCTGGAGGTCATGTGATCACCTTTTGCGACCTTCTAACAAGCAAAGTCAATGAAGAAGCCAGATTTACTTAACAACTGTTACTAATTTAACAATTGCAGTGATCAACTTAATAACTGTGACAAGAAAGATAATAAAATGTGGCAAAACTCACTTAACAACTGTCTCCTTAGCAACAGAAATTTTGGGCTCACTTCCTTTGTGCCCAAGGACCAGATCCATTTTGGAATTAGTCCATTAGTCTCTATGCAGATAGCAGACCTTTTCCATTTGGGTTTTTCAAATACAGTATATCTTTCCAAGAGCCTTGGAAGTTGTTTTAATGGCAAAACACCTACCTGACTGCACAATTTGATCTAAAAATTGGAACCATAACCTTTTTTTAAAAAACTTACCATATTCTACCTGTAAAGTTATTTAGAATGCTGAATAAGATGCTCTAACCAAATAATTTAACCATATGAATTAACAATAGGAGGAGTTCTGATTGTAGAATTGTGAGATTTAGAAGAATCCTGTTTCTATGTAAAGAATAAATAAAGAAAAATGTTTTAGTAATGCAATATGAAAGGGACTGGGAAGTAAACAACTAAGATACTAATGTCTGGGAGAATAATAAAATAACTTTGTTTATTTAATTGTTCACATTTCCATCCAACAAAAGGCCAAAGGAGTTAAAATTGTGAAAGTGAGATAAAAAAAAAATTTAACGGTTCCTTTTAGTCATTCTTAACTTCTGGCTATAGCTTGGATAAGTCTATGCAACTTTTTTAGAAACCTTTATAGAAACTTTTTAAAGAAGAGATTGGACAACCATTTGTCTGAAATGATATAATGCTTCAGCAGGGGATTGAACTAGAAGGCTTCCAAAGTCTTTTCCAAATCTGTTATTCTGTTCTGTTCTGTTCGGTTTGCCTGTCTTGTTCCTAGGGCTGAGAAAGAATGGCTAGTTCAAAATCACTCCACCATGTCTAATAATATTCTTTTAGGGGTACAATTTGGCCAACATCATTGCCTGCTATCTATATGGCTCACCATTAATTTCAATGTTTCATTAGTGCTACAAAAACACATATTATGTACGTGTTTTTAATGAAAAGTCTAAACTGAAAGATACACCGTGTTTCTCACAAAATAAGGCCAGGCCTTATTTTTTTTTTTGACCCCCGAAAACACAGCTAGGCCATCTTTTCGGCGGTGACTTAATTTCCTCCCCCACCTAGAGTGGCCCATACGCACATACCTCGCCACGAGGCCACTTATATCGGCCGACAAAAGCTCCCAGAAGGCAGAGTCCCCAGTTGCTTCGGGGCGTGGTGTGGCTGCCCATGTCCCCTCGCCTTTAGGCAGTCTCTTTCGGGCGATGGAAGCTCCCCAAGTGCAGTCACCAGCCACTTCAATCGGCCGATAGAAGCAGCCTCGGGATGAGCACACACACACACTCCCCTCACTGCAAGGCCGCTTCTACTGGCCGATCGAAGTGGCTGGTGACTGCATTTGGGGCGCTTCCATCACCCGAAAGAGACTGCCTAAAGGCGAGGGGACATGGGCAGCCACGCCATGCCCCGAAGCGGCTGGGGACTCTGCCTTCGGGGAGCTTTCGTCGGCCGATAGAAGCAGCTTCGCGGCGAGGGGAGTGTATGTGTGCGCTCGCCCTGAGGCCGCTTCTACCGGCTGATCGAAGTGGCTGTGACTGCACTTGGGGAGCTTCAATCGCCCGAGACTGCCTAAAGGTGAGGGGACACGGGCAGCCACGCCACACCCTGAAGCGGCTGGGGACTCTGCCTTCGGGGAGCTTCTATCGGCTATCGGGGTATTCTAGCCTAGGCTACCTGCAGGGCACTCCTAAAGGCAAGTTTTCTCCCCACCCACCTCCCGCCCTTCCCCTCCATTTCTCTTCACCTCATGTACTTTTAACGAACAATGTGAGAAATGGTGGGGAAACGAATGGTTTAAATAGGCCTAAATTTTGGGGGTGGGGCTTAATTTCACCTCATGCCTAGAAATCATGCTGGGCCTTCCTATTGGTGGAGGCTGTATTGTTGGAGAGACACGGTAGAAATCTTAGCCTCTCCACCAAATAGTTTGGAAATCTTTGAATGGTAAAACTATTTCATAATATTTAATATTAATATTAAATGAGCATACCAAAGGAAGCAGATGCCGATATTAATTAGTAAGGATTGTATAGCAAAATAATACCTTTTTATTGTTGTGATTGGCAATAACTTGAAACAAACTCAGATTAACCAAAGATTTTCTTGAGATTTCATGAGTATTCTCACTTTCTGAAACTTGTTTAGAAACTATCTGCTGCATCAGTAACAAAATTTAACTGGAATGTTAATTTATAGTTCAATAATAAATCCCAGGAACCAGATAAAGTATGTCTATTGATTGTAATGAGAATTATTTTTAGTGTAATGCTATATATTTCAGTTCATATAACTGTAAAGTAAGAGAATGTTAGTCCAGTCATGATTTAATCTCTTATGAATTCCCATTTTTTAAAATTTCAATTTCAACATTCTTTGGGTGATCTTGGCTGTTTAAAATAATGAATTAGCAAAATAAAGGATATTTAAAATAACATAACAATTGAATGTAGGACTTAATAAATGAATAATGAAGAACCTTTAGGGCTAAGAGTAGGAAAAGTCATTAGGTTTTCTTCTCAGTAACAAAATTAATACAACACTGTATGTCACATTTTTAACTATCCTTGCCCTATTTTAAAGTTTTATATTCAGTTTTTGTTTTAATAGTTTATGTTTTTATCTGTACCCAGGGGTGGGCTTCAAAAATTTTAGCAATGGGTTCTCTGCCCGGTTGCTGGGTGAGCGTGGTCATGGAGGGCATGGCCTAGTCAGCCTCCCACACCATGTGTGTGTGGGGGTGTTTTTGCCCTCCCTGGGCTCCAGAGGCTTTCTTCGAGCCTCCAGGAGGAAAACAGCCTCCCGGACTCGGGAGGCTCTCTGAAAGCTGGAAACAGGCCCATTTCCAGCCTTCCTGAACTTCCGGGAGGCCCATTTTTCACCCTCCCTGAGCCTCCGTATACACGCCCTACACTTACCTGCATCCAAAACAGGCCGCAAGGGGACTCGTGGGAGGGGCGGGGTGGATGGTGCCAGACAGGAGTGGGATTTGGGGGTTCTCCGAACTGCACAGAATCTTAGCTAGGGGTTCTCCCGAATCCGTGAACCCCCGGCAGCTCACCCCTGTCTGTACCCCACCCAAGCTCCCTTTATAAAGGATATGGGCAGTTTCTAAATATGATAATAAATGAACAAATGATTATTTATTGTTTATTGTTTGAAGCACTGCAGCTCAAACTCCAGCTAAGAGAAGCGCAATTAAAATTACCAATGGTCAGAACAACCTATGAAAAAGGTAACAGTATGTAAGTATTCAAGGGGGGGAAAGGGACTGAGATGAATGCTACTTCAAAAATCCCAGTCTTACTTAATGACTTATTCCACTGCTACCACCCCCAGTAATTGTAGGCTACTGACATTTACAGATAAACATTTTTAAATTTTAAAAGTGGGAAGTTAATACGATATAAAGCTGAAGTGCAGCTTCCAGAATTAATTTTCAAAAATCACTCTAGTGTTAATCCTACATAGACACACAAATTACCAATGGCTGCAATTGAATACTTCATTTGGAA